>NC_056735.1:43615561-43737593 GCF_019279795.1 Protopterus annectens
CTTTTTTTAAGTTTCATTTTCACTCCTCCTGAACATTATTCTGCATGTCTTGTTCCCACAGCTTTCATGTATTTCTATTTGTTCTTTCCCTTTTCTAATGGTCTTAGTTTCATTTCCTTTAAATACTGCTTTGTTAGCAGCCAACAGCATTAAACTTAAGGCAACAAACTAGCAAAAAAAGAACAACCAACCAACAAAAGTTCAAACAGCCATTAAAATGAGCTACGTCCCCAAAAATTTATTAAGCAATTACACTTTAAATCCACTGTTTTTTGTCTCTCCAAATAGTGAGACTTCATCAGATAAAAAAAAAGAGTGAGCAATCAAGTTTAAATAATAAATGTAATCCAAATGCAGGCATTCAATTTTTGATGGATTACTCACAATAACTCCCCTTCCCCAGCTTAAATTAACTACAAGTAAAATACTACTACTAATTGTAGAATAAATTGTACATACATATATACTTAAAAGTATTCTAAAATATAAGCACTCAGCACATTATAATTATAAATATATATATATATATATATATATATATATATATATATATATATATATATATATATATATACACATGTTAAAACCTTAAACAATAGTAGATAGATTCCACTGATGTATAAATTTCATAGCTTATCTAAATAAACTTTTTAATCTTAAAATACACAAGATAGAAATTAAATAATTTAAGCCTGGATAATGACAAGCATCCAGGTGCAGTTGCCAATGCAACTCTAATCTTTCGAGTAACAAACCAGATGGCTTGTCATTATCCAGGCTTAAATGATTTAATTTCTATCTTGTGTATTTTAAGATTAAAAAGTTTATTTAGATAAGCTATGAAATTTATACATCAGTGGAATATATCTACTATTGTTTACGGTTTTAACATATATATATTTATAATTATAATGTACTGAGTGCTTATATTTTAGAATACTTTTAAGTATATATGTACGTACAATTTATTAATTCTCCAATTAGTACTATTATTTTACTTGTAGTTGTATTAATTTAAGCTGGGGAAGGGGCGTTATTGTGAGTAATCTGTCAACCAATTGAATGCCTGTATTTGGTTTACTTTTATTATTTAAACTTGATTGCTCACTCTTTTTATCTGATGAAGTCTCACTATTTGGAGGCACAAAAAGCAGTGGATTTAAAGTGTAACTGCTTAATAAAATGTTGGGGACGTAGCTCATTTTAGTGGCTTTTTGAACTTTTGTCGATTAAACTTAAGTCCTTACAATATGGTAGCATGTTTTTACCATTATGGGAATAATACACACATTCCTGTTTTACATCTCTTGCTCAATGCTAGCTATGTCTGTGATTTTCAAACTAATGCAAATAAAAAAAAGACAGGAAAGCATTTTTTTTCCATATCAATAATAATCACGTAATTCTAGTTACAAAAAAACGAGTAACACTGCCCAAAGTTTTTTTTTTTTTATATGCTGCTCAAGGCTCGTCTCATCCTTCTGATACAGGAGGACTACAAATTTAACAGTTCAGATCAGAAAATGAGCTGCATCTTGGTTTGTTTCAAATTATGCTGACATCCTTCGCTTAAGGGGGACGTCTTTCAGTTGCTGGTAGACCTGAATACTGCTCCATGTGAAACCCTGTGAGCCAAGATCATGAGTCTTCCTTCTCCTGGTACCTGTAGGAATACAAGGTCAAAACAATCAGCTTTTCTTCGATAAGCATCATATCAATTATGCATCCTCAGGCCATAGTCAGTAAGCAAACCAAAAGACAGCTCTGCTTTCTTTTATTTATCTGCCTTTCATAAAACCAAAACACATGGTCAAAACTAATTTCAGCATATGCGTGCAAAAAATGCTGCGCAGTCGCCATCTTTCCAGTCTCTGCTGCTAGACTCAGCACAATGTATTCATAAACTTGAAGCAAATAAAACAAAGCTACAGGACACCACAAACCAAGAAAACCTCTTGCAGCACGTGACTAACAGCAAGACATTTACAAGAAGTAAGGGCCATAGCTTGTAATGCTACATTAACGGATTGAAACAATAAGAAAGGAAAAACTAAGGAAAATTCATAAATCATTAAAACACTCAGAATTAATGCTTTCAAATGAAAGGACTACTGCAAAAAACTGATAACCATCCAGAATGCCATGTTTTCTTGTAAGTTTCAAGTCAAAGCATCGCTGTGGTGAGAGATACAAAAGAACTGCTTTTGATAGCAGTTAATCTACAATCTACTTAAAGGCCTTGTGAAATGCTTCAGAAAAAGGCTAAGAAATCTGAATGCATGTCCAAGTTTGTGCGTCACCTAATGATAAGGAGGAGAAAAGTAAGCAGCTGGATTTTAGGTGTAAAACCAAACCAGGTTTTAACTTACCAGGTCAAAGCTGACAGGACAGTGCTGTGCTACTGGTCTATATTACAAGACTGAACGTTCACAACCGTGAACACCAAAACAGTGACACAAACGCCGAACTCCTGAAAGAGCGAAGGATGTAAACATCGAAATCCGGAACGCCGAACGCATTTCCAAACACAACAGTGCCATACAGGTAAGGAAAACCTACAAAAACAAACTTCATTAAACACACTTTTGCAGGGGGGGGGGCAAGCCCCATGCACCCCCCATGTGGGGGGCTGTGCCCCCCACACACCCCTACTTAAATATACCAACTCCGAGATCGCACAATGGGGAAAAGAATATATTTTCTCTTCCCCACAATCAGCCTGCTGGCCAAGGAAATGCATTCAGTGTTCCGGATTTCAATGTTTACGTCCACACTTTTATGACTTTGGCGTTTGTGTGCCGCTGTTTTCGTGTTCGCGGTTGTGAACGTTTGGTCTTATAATACAGACCCCTGTGCTACATCACAAAAGAGCTCAGTGTAAATGATACTAGTATGTTTTGTCTATACATACATGCATATACACACATACATACATATATATCCAGAAAGATTTCCCCTGTTCAGCATATATTTTGTGCTGGTCCACCTGATATCTGCTCAGCCTGTTTACCAACACATTCAAATATTACAGACATGTATGACATTCACACATTATAAATACACACAAACTCTCAGTGGGTCACCTCATAAGCCAAATATGAACCTTGCTAAAGATAATACAAGAATTGAAGGACTGGCACCAACAGTGATCCAAACTTACAACAAACTGAAGCTGAAGGTGCCAACCTCTGGAAAAAAAAAAGAGCACCTTATAAAAATGTAATTTCACATAACACGCATCCATTTGCATCAATGTAGCTTTACAGCCAGCTCTTGTTCCATTCCCTCCTCTGGGATAATGTACCTCACCACACAGTCTCGACATCATTGCCACAACAGCCATCTCCTCCATCTAACACTTGCCTCAACTGCACTGTCCCCACTCATTACATGATACTCTACTTATGAATCCTTACTGCAAAGAAGAGCTCAGCCAAACAAGCCAGTCTCATGGCAGAGTTTCCAGAGGGTCTGAAGCGAACAGCAAGAATGTAATCTTTTCAAGTATGGGTTCCCTACTAGGGAATCACTACTAACCCATTGTATATAATCACTATTTTTATAACTGTTTGCTAACTTCTGTGTAATCTATGTAAGTTTGTCTTTGTGAAGCTTTTCTCCCCGGGCCTCCGCTGAAAATGGACATGCATCCAGTCAGACTATCCTGGTAAACAAATGCAAAATAAACAAATAAATAAATGGGGATAAAAAAAAAATACAATGAAATTACAGAAACATTTGTATTTCTAACCAAAATTGCACCCACTCCCATCAAGCAGTACAAGCATTGGTAGTCTCCCCCAATGAAAGATGGCTCTAACACAGCTGGCCATCAACAATTGACCAGCAATGTTTTTGGTGAACCTAAGTTACTGGCATTAAAGATGGACACCTTGCATCAGTGAGGCTACAATAAAGATGGTACAACTGCCTCCATTTCAAAAATAAAAAAAACATCTACCAAAAGGCTCAGTTCTCAGAACAGACAAAAGTGACAATGGAAATATC
Organism: Protopterus annectens; assembly: GCF_019279795.1. Lineage (NCBI taxonomy): Eukaryota > Metazoa > Chordata > Ceratodontiformes > Protopteridae > Protopterus > Protopterus annectens. Next base: position 43,619,570 of record NC_056735.1, read on the forward strand.
TACTCAGAGCACAGCCAACTGAGAAGCAAGTCTTTACACTCTGACATTATCAGGTCATGCTCAAAAGCCTAGGAATGAGAATGTATAAAGTGATTTTCTGATGTCTTTATGCAGTCACGTTCTGTGTAACACTGCTTTCGATTCCTATCAACAATTGCTATTTAATCCATTAAGCAGCATTTTTTCTGTTTTTATTATTCATTTTTTGATCCTCCACCCCATCCTTATTTTTACAGATAGTCCTATGACCTCTAACACCAGCACAGTAGTTTTGGCAATGGCAGAAAACACTGACTGTAGCAGAATCAGCAGTGTGTTCACTGCTGGCTGCAAGTCCGATGTATGATTTTTCACTCTTGATGGAACAAGTCCCTTTGATCACTGGCATTCACTAGCTACCTAGTAGAGAAAACAGAAGTGTACCTTCTTCTGCCTGCTTTCAGCATCTGGGCTCCTTTCTACCTACTGAAACCATCTTTGTAATTGGAAGACTGTTTTCCCTGTGCAGTTTGACAGGTTGTATTCTGCATTATGAGCCTGTATGGATCCCAGTAGAGACTGAACATTTTGGGACAGCTAGGTTGTTCTGCCTCCAGACTATGAAAGAGGTGAATCAGAACATCAGAGCAGTACGGCAATATTTTCAGGGATGGGTACAGCTCATCTGTGGTAAAGTTAAGTACACATGGTACGTTGGCATATTACTTAGCTTTTAGAGACAGAAATGTGAAGCTGCTCCCCACCTGCAAACTAACCAGCAGTGAATTTAACAGCCGATGAATGCAAGAAAGTACAGTAGATGTTAGAGTGTATTCACTGTTGCAGTCATCACTTGAGAGTTATCCCTGCTGGGTAGTCATTGGCCAGCCCAAATTACATAGCAAAGGGTTTTCCCTCCTGCATCAGCTGTCTGTTGTCTGAAGCTGATGTCAGGTCATCAGGGCTATTAAATGAGGCAGCCGACGCCATTACATCAGCTTTTCTTGCCCCCAACAGGTAGGAGCCCCCAAGAAAGAGGAAAAAGGGTGATGGTGGGAGGGAAACAGGACTGCAACAGTGAATACACTCTAACATTTACATTTATGGTAAATCTACACAACTGTATGTTCTTCGTGTTTCACTTTTGCAGTCATCACTTGTGAAAAGATTCCCAAAGCTGAGAAACAGGGTGGGGAGAAGGACAGGAAGGAGCAGTCGCACAGTTGCACCATTTCAGGAAGATGCCAGCATGCCCTGCAGAACTGCAGATGCAAAGCCTGCCCTAGTTTTGGCAAAGGTAGCCAGCTGGTAGTGTTTGGTGAATGTGTGGATGGATGTCCAGGTAGCAGCTTCCAAAATATCTTTGGTTGGAGCCCCTCTCAGAAGGCAGTGGAAGAAGAGGCTGCCCTAGTGGAATGTGATCTGACGGATGTGGAGGACTCTTTCCATGAAAGGAATAGCAGAAATGGATGCAATGCGAGATCCATTTCAAAATGGTCTGTTTGGATATGGGTTTCCCCTCTGCCCCAAGAGTGAAACAGACCAGTAGCTGGTCAGATTTTCTGAATGACTTGGTCCTATCCAGGTAATATCTCAATTGTCTGTGCACATCCAGGCTATGCAAAATTCGTTCCCCTTTATTATGGGGGTTGGGAAAGAAGGTAGGGAGAGGGATGGCCTGGTTGAGGGTAACATTCGAGACCACCTTGGGCATAAAGGAGGGGTTGGTCCTAAGAGGCACCTTGTCAGCATGGAAAATGATGAAGGGCTCAGTGGCCATAAGGGCCTGAAGCTCAAACTCTCCTGGCTGAGGTGATGGCCAGAAAGAAGGCAGTTTTCCAAGAAAGGTACTTCAGGTCTGCTGAAGCAGCTGGCTCAAAAAGAGGCAAAGTCAATTTTTCCAGGACAAAGTTTAGATCCCACACTGGAGCAGGTGGCCTTCTAGGTGGCCACTCCCCTAAGGAACTGCTTTAACAGGTAGTGAGAAAATATGGGCTGGTCCAACTGGATATAAGCAGAGATAGCCAAGGCATGTATCTTGAAGGAGGAGTATGTCATTCCCTTTTCTAGGAGCACTGCCAGGTAGTCCAGAACCAATGCCAGACTGGCATAGGTGCTGGTAACACCCTTGCTCTGACACCAGATAGCAAATATTTTCCATTTGACAGAGTAGGATTTTCTGGTGTTGGGCCTTCTGGCCTCCTTAATATTTAAAATCTGCCTGCTTAAGGCTATAGTATCATCTGCCTTTGGAGTATAAGCCATGCGGATGGCTCGGATGGCTTGTGTGGGGAGGTTTGGATGCAATACCATCCCTTTCTCCTGAGCTAGAAGGTTTTCTGTGAGAAGCAGGTGCATGGGAGGCTCTTTGGCCAGACTGAGGAGCAAGGGGTACCAGTGCTGTCTGGGCCAGTCTGGAACAATGAGAATAGCCTTTGGCCCTTCTTCCCTGATCTTGAGAAGTACCCTGGGAATCAGGCGCAAGGGAGGGGAGGGAATGCGTACACAAACAGGTTGCCCCACTGGAAGGAGAGGACATCCACCATCCATGCTTCTGGATGGAACTCTCTGGAGCAGAACTTGGTTAGCTGGCGGTTCGCTGTGGTTGCGAAAATGTCTATGTCTGGGTTCCCCCAGTTTTGCCTGATGTTGAGAAAGGTCCCCCTGTGCAGCTGCCACTCATGGGGATACAGGAGGCTTCTGCTTAACTGGTACGCCAGGGTGTTCTGTTTCCCTGGGATATACTGATCTATCAGATGCAGTCCCAGATTTGAGGCAGACTGCCAGATCTGCATAGCTAAGCGACACAGGGTAGGAGTGAGTGCCCCCCTGCTTGTTGATGTATGGCTGTCTGTCTTGATTAAGAACATTCCTGGTCTCAGGTGATCCTTAAAAGCTAGGACTGCCCTGTGCACCGCTGGCATTTTTTAGGTTGCTATGGAGGCCCTAAACCTCCTGTTCCCAAATGCCCTGAGTGCACATACTTCCTTGGTGTGCCCCCCAGGCCGTGTCTGAAGCGTCTGTGGTGATGGTCTGGCCCTGGGAAAGAGTGATGAAGGGTAGACCCCTGTTCAGGGTACATGCCTCTGCCCACCATAGGAGCTCCTTCTTTAAGCAAGGAATCAGGGGCAGCTGGTGTTCCAGTGACTGAGTGTTGGCACCAAAGGTTCCGGAGGTACCACTGTAGTTTCCTCATGTGCAGTCTGGCTAAGGGTACCAACAGGATGCAGGAGGCCATGTATCCCAGAGCCTGCAGGAATTTCCTTGCTGTGAAAAGTAAGAGGGGAGGAAGCTCTGCTTCGCCAGAGGGTGGGAGGCTGTTTGTGTGGATGTATCCAGTAGAGCTCTTGTGGGGTGAATTTGGGACTTCTCCTGGTTGATTGTGAATCCCTGGGAGGTTAGTAGAGTCTGAACAAAAGTAAGGTCTTGCAGGAGTCTTTCCCTGGTGTCCGCCTGGATAAGGCAGTCATCCAGGTAGGGATAAATCTGCATCCCATCCTGTCTGCAAAAGGCAATGACAGGGGCCAAGCACTTGGTAAAGACTCTGGGAGCAGTAGAGGGCAGAGCAGAGAACTAAAAGTGTCCAGACCCTGCTCTGAAGCACAGGAAACTCCTGTAGGACTTCCTTATGGGGATATGAAGGTAGGCATCCTTCAGATCTAGGGTCACTAGCCAATCATGTGGTATCAGCATTGGCAAAAGCTTGTGTAGGGTCAGCATTTTGAATTTTGGGGCCAGGAGGGACAGATTCAAAGTGGACAGATCTAGAATAGGGCACCAGGTGCCCTCCATTCTGGGTACCAGGAACAGTCTAGAATAAGAAGTTATGTACCTACCATAACGTTCCATGTTAGTTGTCTTCTTCTCGCCTTCTTTCTTGCTGGATGGGTTCGGAGCCGATCCTCGGCTCCGACTCGGCCAATACTAAAGCTCGAGAGCTAATTCCACCGGCTCGAGGCTCCCTTATATATCACAATGCTAGACGGTAACTACTCAGATCTCGTTTGATAGCTATACCAAGCAATCCTAGTCTCCATAGAATGGAGTCGGGAAACCCACCTCAAACAATCTGCGTAAAAGAAAGGCAGACCTCAGTAAAGATAGAAGAGGTGGGAGAACGTGTGGGAATGACAACTTTCAGAAGAAAAACACAAAAAGAATTCCGGTCGGTCTGTCCAGGCTTGGGGGAAGGAGGGTGGGACGCAAGAAAGAAGGTGAGAAGACGACAACTAACATGGAACGTTATGGTAGGTACATAACTTCTTAATGTTAAGTTGTCAATCTCACCTTCATTCTTGCTGGATGGGACCGCGTCCCTAGCACCTTATCCTGGGTGGCCTATCGGAACAGACTCTCGAGAACAGTGGAACCAAATTTGGCACGGCTTCTGGAAACCATGTCCAATTTGTAATGTGAAATGAATGTACGAGGAGAAGCCCAGGTGGCTGCTGCACAAATTGAATCTATAGGCAACCTATCCTGAAAAGCTACGGATGTAGCTAATGCCCTAGTTGAATGAGCTCTAGGTCTTGAGGGTAGTTTTTGATGTCTGATCTCATAGATGAAGGTAATTGTAGAGGTGAGCCATCTAGAAAGGGATACTTTAGTGACTGGAAGGCCCAATTTACCTTCCGCATATTACAGAAACAATTGATCAGATTTCCTGAATTGTTTAGTCCTGTCCAAGTAATATCTAAGTTGGCGATGAACATCCAAAAAATGTAGCTTTTGTTCCGACCTGTTTGAATAGTTAGGGAAAAAGCGGGAGATCAATAATTTGGTTTAGGTTTATTTGAGAAGAAATTTTAGGCAAAAAGGATGGATTAGTACGGAGGGATACCCTGTCTTTGTGAAAAACTAAGTAAGGAGGACGACTGTACAGAGCATGGAGTTCGGATACCCTTCTCGCTGAAGTTATAGCTACCAGAAAAAGTGTCTTCCAAGAAAGCAACTTCAGAGAACATGAAGCCGCCGGCTCGAAGGGGGTAAGCATTAAAGATGCCAGAACCAAGTTCAAATCCCATTGAGGCGGGGGGTCTTTGATTGGAGGTTTGAGAAGAAATACACCCCTTAAGAAGGCTGTACAGAGTTTGTGAGCCATGATGCTGGACTCTGAAACACCAACATGAAACTTTGATATGGCAGCCAATTGAACTCTAATGGTTGATGCAGAAGATCCTAAATGAAAGAGTTCTGCTAGAAAGTCTAAAATAGATTGGATAGGTGCAGTAAAGGGATCTATGTTTTTCGATGATGCCCAAAAGGAAAAACGTTTCCATTTGCTACTATAAATCTTCCGGGTAGAAGATTTATGAGAGGCTATCAAGATATCTCGGACCGAGCGAGATATTGAGGGAAGCCTGGCTAAGGTTGGAATCGGAGAAACCACGCTGTGAGATTTAGAGAAGACATAGATTGGTGCAGCTGACCCGATTGGTGGGTGATCAGATCTGGTACTGGGTCCAGATGCCAAGGCTGCTCCAAAAGGTAACGATGAAGAAAGGGAAACCATATCTGTCGAGACCAGTAAGGGGCAATGAGGATCATTGTCACTCTCAAGGCGATGGCTTTCTGAATTAGTTGAGGTATCAGTGGAAAGGGGGGAAAGGCATACAGAAGTCCCCGGGGCCAATCGTGGACTAGGCGTCTCTGGTGGGATGGCCTGGTAGCGGAAGAGAGTGAAGAAGTCGTGACACTTGCTGTTTTGGGGAGTAGCAAAAAGATCGCAGCAAGGCTGGCCCCATCTTAGGAATACTTCTTCTAGAACTGACTTCTTTAGAGACCACTCGTGTGGCATGAGAATTGCTCTGCTCAATTTGTCTGCAATAACGTTGGATTTCCCGGGAATATGCGTTGCTATCAGAAAACGCTGAGAAGAGATCGCCCATTGCCAAAGTCCGAGTGCCTCTCGACATAAAGGGTATGATCTGGTTCCACCTTGTTTGTTGATGTACCACACTATGGACATGTTGTCCGTTTGAATTGCAATAGTCCCAGTGGGAAGAGAGTCGTGAAGGGCTTGCAACGCTAAAAGCACTGCTCTCATCTCTAAGACATTTATGTGCAAGTGGCACTCGAAAGGTTGCCACGTGCCCTGGACTGTCCTGCCCTGATAATGCCCCCCCCCACCCGATCAGGGAGGCATCTGTTGTCAACGTGGCGACTGGGGGGGGGGGAAGAGTGAAGGGTCTTCCTCGGAGAAGTTGAGGTGATGTGATGTGATCCACCAAGACAGTTGATTCTTGCATGCTTGAGTTATCAATATGGTATGGGACATCGGGAGCTGTTGAAAGGACCATTGAGTAAACAGCATCCATTGGAGGATCCTCATGTGAAAGCGAGCTAAGGGGAGAAGGGGAATAGCTGCTGCCATGAGTCCTAGTACCTTCAACACCAGTCTGGCTTTGACTTTGACACATTGTAAGAGAAGGGACACTTGGTTCCGAATGTCTGACACCCTCTGCTCTGTGAGTCTGGCTGAAAGATTCCGTGCATCTAAGGTGGCGCCTATAAAAATAATAGACTGACAAGGCGACAAGGCAGATTTTTCGAAATTTATCGAAATGCCTAGAGCTTGGCAAGATTGGATGGTGAAGTCCCTGGATAGGAGAAGCTGATGTCTGGTGGTGGCAGTAAGGAGCCAGTCGTCCAGATACGGAAACACCTGGAATCCTTGACGTCTCAAGTGAGCCGTGACCACTGCCATGCATTTGGTGAACACACGGGGGGCTGTAGTGAGACCAAAGGGCAGGGCCCTGAATTGGTAGTGACTGGCTCCCAGCCTGAAGCGGAGATATCTCCTGGAGCGTCTGTTCATTTTGATGTGGTAGTATGCGTCCTGAAGATCTATCGAGCACATCCAATTGTCCTGACCCAAGAAGGGTAGAATGGACTGTAGCGTGACCATCTGGAATTTCGTTTTTTTGACAAACTTGTTTAAGTAGCTGAGATCCAGTATGGGTCTCCAGTCCCCTGTTTTTTTTGGTACCAAAAAGAATTTGGAGTAGATTCCGGATCCTTGCTAGTCTGCTGGGACTGATTGGATGACTCTTTTTGATAGCAGCTTTGAAATTTCTAATGCTGCTTGTTCCCTTAGACCGGGTGGAACATCTGGAATGGATCTTTTTGGTTGGGTTGGAATGTGAATGAAGGGAATTTTGTAACCCTCGGATATGATCGACTGTACCCATTTGTCTTGAGTAAGGGAAAGCCAGGCTTTTGGGTACAGTGATAACCTTCCCCCGACTGCCTCCGAAGGTGGACAGCCGGGCAGCCCCTCAGGGGTGCTGAAAGGGTTTGTCAGAGAACATTTCTCTGCTACCCTGGTTTTGGACCTCCTCTGCCTCTAGGCGGCGTCTATTATTATTCCCCTCTGCCTCTAGAGGGAATCGGCCTTGTGTCAGATGAGACTCCCTGGGATTGTTTGCGGAACCACATCTTTCCTCCCCTTTGACCTTTGGGATAGGGTCTAGAAGGGGTAGAAAAATGGACTCCTACAGCAGAGAGAGAGTCTTACCTTCTACCTCGCACCTGGTCAATGTATCCTTCACCTGTGGACCAAACAAGGATGATCCATCAAAGGGAGAATTGGTGAAGGACGCCTTGAAAGGGTCCGCAAAGTTGCATAGCCGCATCCAGGCGTGACGTCGTAAGGCAACGCCTGTGCCTGCAGCTCTACTCGCTCCATCTGCTGCATATGAGACCAGCCGCATGGAGGAGTTAACGATGGAATTTAGGGTTGCCAACTGGGAGTTCATTGTGTCTTTGAACCCCTCAGCTGTAGGATCCTTCATCAGTTCACCCATATCCTTGAGTAAATCTCTTTGGAGACGAGTGAAGTGGCATAAGTAGTTCAGCGACCGCATTGTAAAGGTCGCTGACGAGAACATCCGCTTGCCGTACCTGTCCATGGTCCTAGATTTCTTATTAGGAGGATGGACAGGAACCGAAGGATCAGCTAACTCCTTCTTTGTGGCCGCAGCCACCACCATGGCATCAACAGGGACACCTTTGGATAAAAACTCTTTGTCTTTGGGGGCAGTAATAAATTTGGATGGTGTCCTCGGGGTGGGTTCCACTTTGTCAGGAGCCGTCCAAGCCTTCCTTGCCACCACTTCCATAAGGGGGTCAAAGGGAGGGGACACCCAGGAGGTAGAAGGGCGAGAACCAAACGCCTCAAGATACACTGACTCATCCTCCGAAGGATTAAGGGCTGGCCAGTTCCCCCTCTGTTTCAGGATCGCAAGGATGTCAGCAAAGGAGACATCCTCAGAGGGGGATCGAGGGGACCCTTCGGATTCCTCTAAGTCAGTGTCAGAGGTAATAGACTCAGGGGAGTCAATGTGCTTCCTCTTGCACTGCCTCTTCCTTGGGGGATCTCCTGCAGGGTCAGGAGAGGCCTCGGAAGAGGAGGAAATTCCCAATGGGGAATCTTGAGGAGTTGGCTCTCTGCGGTCTGGGACAAGGGGGTGAGTAGAAATCACCGCAGGCACTGTAGATGGAGGGGCTGAAGGAGCTGACTGTGGGGCAGAACCTGGTTCTAGCATGCTCCGCATGACCTCGAAGGCACCCCTGTCAGGCAAGGCCCGAGGCCCTCGCTCCGAAGAGACAAGGACCTCTCCCGGCACCGACAGAGACAGCTCCGAAGCTGATGTCGGAGCCGAACTCACCAACGCAGAAGCCCGAGAGGGAGGCGGGTCGGACAAGGGTCCGATGGCACTCGCCCCTCGGAGCCGGCGAGGAAGCTCGGCGCCGAGATCCCTCAAAGAGGAGATCGGGGCAGGCAGCGAGCCGAAATGGAAGGTATCGGATCCGGCCTTACCGACAGTCATGGCTCCGACAAGCCTTGGCTCGAACTTCGAAGAGTCGGAGGAGGAATGTATTGAGGAGCGGAATAGCCACTGACTAGTGAGTTGGGCTATGCAGCATTTGGGCCAGTGCCTCGGACTTGAGAAGTCTACTCACCACCCTTTGCAAATCATGGTCTGATAATCTGGAAGACCGAGAGGAATGAGTTTTGTGACCGTTCGAAGGAGAGGGATCCTGGCCGAGTGCACGGATCCGATAGAGGGGACCTGGACCTCTTTCAAATGTGGCGCCGATAAGGGTATCGGAGCCGACAAAGTTTTATCAGCCTCGGCTCCAGCCGGAGCCGAGGTAACAGTATGAGGCTTAGAAACATCGGCTCCAGCCGGAGCCGATGTCGGCGGCAGACTTCTCAGCAGTCGACTCAGGAGCAGGAGCCGACTGCTTGGAAGTTTTTGAAGGCTTCCCCGACACAGATTGAGTCGGGGGGCCTTCAGGCTTTAATAAGCCCCGCAAGATAAGTTTATTCTTGCGTTCCTGCAGGACTCTAGGGCTAAACCCATGACAAAAAGCACAAGAGTCCTGCAGGTGCAAAGGCCCCAGGCAATACACACAAGAAGTGTGACCGTCTGTCAGAGACATTTTCTGACAGCACGAGTCACACTTCTTGAAGCCTGAGACCTTGTCTTTAGACATAGTGAAAAAAGAGAGGCTAACACACACACAAACACAATGCAGACACTCTCTACAGAAAAAATATTAAAATAAATTATTAATGTTAATACAGAAACGCACACACACAAGCCCCTACAACACTAATCTAATAAAGGACTAGGGTAAGGTAAGGGCCGAAGGCCTAGAACAAGGGTAAAAAGGGAAGGGGGCTCGACAAATAGGGGTCGATATATCTAAAAGTTTAAAATTAAACTAAAGGATATGTATTAAAACTAAAAGGGGGGTTATTAGCAGTACCTAAAAGTAAATTTGAACTAACCTGCCTGAGCCGGTAGAAAAGCGCACCTCGTCAGCTATAGCGGCAAACGAGATCTGAGTAGTTACCGCCTAGCATTGTGGGATATAGGGGAGCCTCGAGCCGGTGGAATTAGCTCTCGAGCTTTAGTATTGGCAGAGTCGGAGCCGAGGATCGGCTCCGAACCCATCCAGCAAGAATGAAGGCGAGATTGACAACTTAACATTAAAAACCTTTTCTGGCCTGTTCCTTTGGTACAGGTTCCATGGCGCCTTGGGCACAAAGCTTTTGGATTTGGCGGATTGGCTCTGCCCTCTGATTTGCTGGTGCATCCAGGAAACCTGAATATCTAGGGTATTCCTTTAAAGAGAATCTGTACCTGCTGATAATTTTTAGGACCCATGGATCTGACGTGATGGCCTGCCAATTCTCTAGGAAGAGGGAAAGTCTTCCTCCTAGTCTCTGGGGGGATGGGGGGCAGAGAGGAGGGGACAGAGTCTTTGCGAGTCCTTGGAGAAGGGAGTGGGCTCAGAACTCCCTTGCCTAGACGTTGCAGTGGTCCATTGTCTAGATCTCTGTTGGCTTTGTAACTGGTGCCTAGAAGACCTGTCCCTGCACCACTTCCTCTGCACAGGTTTTGTTTGGGTAGGAAAGAACCAACGCTTTGTGGGGAAGTTCCTACTGAACCTGGAGGCTGTACCTGCAAAAAATCCTTCAGTTTGTATAGACATGGCCTTGTCTTCCATTTTTTTAATAACCTCCTCACCTTTAGGTCCGAACAGCTGGTCCTTGTCCAGAGGGGCATCTAATAACTTGGAATTTACCTGGTCAGGCAATGGTTGTTCCCTTAACCAGGCATACCTTCCAATCACTGAGCCAGATACTGTAGCCCTGCTAGAAGCTTCCAAAGCATCAAACCCACAACAGAGGGAATGCTTGGCTACCCGGGAGCTAGAAAGTACAAGATCGGCTAAGTTCCCTGTTTGTACTGCTGTCTAGTAGGGTGGACATTTTTTGTTTTAATAATTCCAGCACATTTTGTTGGTAATTTGGGCATATGAAATTGAAAATTCAGAGCTGTAATGGCTCAGGTAGCCGAAGTGTAGACCTTCTTTCCTAGTCTAAGGCTCTGCTCTCTATCAGTTGAGATGTTTTTTTTTTTTTTTTTAAGGAGCTAGAGCTAGCCCCCTAAGTAATGACCTCTGGGATCAGCTGTAGGGTTTTTAAAAAGATACTTGTGGGTGTCTTGCACCCTATAATATCTGTCTGACTTTCCGGGGGTGGGGAATCCAGGGTGAGTGCAGATTCCAAGACTATGTCCTCCACCACATACAGGATTGGGGGAATGGTCAGAGGTTTGTGCTGTGGCAGGTCAAGGAACTCTCTCAGTCTCTTCTTTGACTGAAAGTAATCCTGCGACTCCTAGTGAAAATGTTCCGAGGGAATTTAAAGTTTCCCTGAAAGAGAGGTCCTCAGGCAGGGAAGGCAGAAGGAATGGGGCCCTCCGCATCAGAATCCTCAAATGCTGCAAAAGGTTGCTCTTCAGTGTCAGACTCTTCTAGTTCAGACCCTTCTGAGTCCTGGTCAGAAACAGCCTCAGGGGAAGGGTCCCTCTTAATTTTGGCTGGGGTGGCTTGGGTAGGCTAGCTTCCTCTTGTCAGAGTGATTAAATCCTCTGCCATTCTGAGCAGCTGCTGTGACTGTGGCAGGCTGGGTGGAAGGAAGTCGGTGGCTGGGCTCCTGGGATGGGGTCCAAGTTGGCACCCAGGAAAATTATTTTCTGAGATGGTGTTAGCCTGGATTTCTCTTTGTTGACTGTGTATCCCAGAGAATTCAATAACCGTGTTGCATAAGCCAGGTGTTCCAGAAGTATGTGTTTGCTGTCCGCATGAATCAGGCAAACGTCCAAATAAGGGTAAATTTGTATCCCTTGAAGTCTGCAGTAGGCAATTACTGATGCCAGGCATTTCGTGAATACTCTGGGCGCAGTAGATAAGCCAAAGGGCAAAGCAGAGAATTGATAGTGGATTGAACCTGCAAGAAATCTGAGGTATCTTCTGCAGCTTTGTCTGATTGGGACATGCAGGTATGCCTCCTTGAGGTCCAATGTTACCAGCCAAGACTCCTTGCCCAGCATGGGAAGAAGCTGCTGTAAGGTGAGCATCTTGAATTTTGAGTGCAGTAGAAATGTGTTTAGGATGGATAAGTCCAAAATGGGTCTCCAATCGGTTCCCTTCCTTGGTACCAGGAATAGTCTGGAATAAAAACCTTGACCTTGTTCGTGAGTAGGTACCTCTTGAATAGCTTTCATGTCCATGAGCTTTGAAATTTGTATTTGAGCCTCTGCCCTTTGATTGTGTGGCAGGTTCGGCATGCCTCTCATTTTTGGAAGTGTGTGAAAATGAAATCTGTAGCCTCTGTTTATAATGTCCAGGATCCATTTGTCTTTTGTGACAATATGCCAGTTTTTTGAAAGTAATGCCAGCTTTCCTCCCAAGGGTGCTGCCACCTGAGCCTTGCTTGGCATGCAAAGGGGAAAGTCATTGGGTTTGTTTCCTGTATTGTTGTGCACTGTCTTCGCCACCTCTTGGTGCTGGAGATTGCCATTGTCTGCCTCTATATGATCCTTGAGATTGTCCTCTGCCCCTTGTGCGCCTGTATCTACCTCTTTGGGGCTTGTCCGTGGCTGGAAAGGACCAGTTTTTGAAGGCCAATTTCTGCTAAAACGTGGTGGTTGTACCTGTAGAAAAGCTTTGACAGTTTGCATAGATTTAGCTTTTTCTTCCATTTTCCGTAGTATCTCCTCAGCATTAGTACCAAATAATACATCCTTTTGTAAAGGAGCATCTAGTAGTTTAGCTTTAACATGATCAGGCAAGGTTTGTTCCCTAAGCCAGGCATGTCTGAATGACTGGTCCTGTAACAGCAGCTCTACTTGAGGCCTCTAGAGCATCATAGCCACATTGTAAGGTGTGTTTACCCACTTGTTCTGCACTATGCATCATATCCATAACTCCTTCAAATCTGGTTGTTCAGGTTGTGACATTTTATTCCTTAATTGTGATAACAGAAACTGCTGATATTTAAGCATATGGAACTGACAATTTAAGGCCCTCATGGCTAGGGTGAGCGGGGTATATACCTTTTTTCCCCACCTTTCTAAGGATCTAGACTCTCTCTCGGGAGGTAATGGATTCTTAGCAGTAGAGGCCTTCATTCCCTTGGGGCCTTGAGAAATGGTTTCAGGGTCAGCATTATGGCTTTTGTAAAGAAACTGGTGTGAGTTAGGAACTCTGTAGTACCTATCAGGCTTGACTGGGGCAGGAGGCAGGGAATCCGGATTAAGGCAAGCCTCCGAGTAAACATCATCAAGTATGTCCAAGACAGGAGGTATCGCCAGAGGTCTGTGCTGAGGTAGCAAAATAAATTCCCTAAGCCTTTTCTTGGAATCTGAAAAATCTTGGCCTTCCCAATGGAAGTGTTCCCTCAAGGTATGCAAGGTTTCCCCGAAAGAAAAATCCTCTGGGGGGGATACAGAAGGAATGGACTGCTCTGCATCAGAATCTTCAAAAGGGGAGTACGAGTGTTCCTCTTCATCAGAATGTTCTGAAATAATGGAGCCCTGGTCAGAAGAGGAGAATCTTCCTCCACTCTGGGTCTCTTGTCCGGAGGGGGTTGGGAACCCTTGATAAGAGTAATTAAATCCTCAGCCATTTTGAGCATCTGCTATTTAGGCATGGGGCCTGGAGATGGGCCCTGTGCAACAGGCCTCTTGGAATGCATGGCTGATTTAGACTTAGTAAAGGCCTTTATGGAAAAGGAAGAAGAAGGTCTGAAGACACCATGGGTGGAAGTGGACCTGTCCAAATTAAGAGGCTCAACACTCACAGTGGCTTCGGTAGCTGTAGTCAGGGTATGGGCCGAGGAACCTGCGGTCTCGGTTACAGAAGACACCGCCAGAGAAGTGTCTTCGGTAGTCAGGGGCTGCGTAGGCGCCTCGCTGAGAACCGGACCACGTGTAGCCGGTTTTGGTGTGGTGTCGGTGGAGACCGCGGACCTCGCGTGTCGGTCTTTGTCCTTGCATTTTTTGGACAAAACAGTAGTCGGAGTCTCCGACGACATTTTATAATTAAAAGCTTTACCAAAAAAGTGCTGGGCGAACTCTGCCCGACGCTTAATAGTGCGTTTATTGAAAGTAGCACAAAAGCGACAGCCCGAGACGTCGTGGTCTGGGCCTAAACAAGGTATACAGAGGGAACGGAAATCCTTATGCTGTATTTGCTTCCCACAAGAAATACAATTGTTAACTTTGTCTGACATCAGTCTGAGGCAAGAAAAGTTTCCAGCGGGTACTTAGCTTTAAAGAAGACTTCGGTTTCCAAATTTTCGTAATTTCAGGAGCTGGCCGACCGGCACTTGCGAACTGCTTCTGCTTCGGGCACCGCGCGGCAAAAAAGACGGAAGAAAATGGCGTCGGCTGTGTCTTGTATACCCCTGTCGCACTGATGTCAGGAAAGAAAGCAACAACAACCGACGCCGGACCTGGACTTTGGAATTCGGCCGACCGAGGACCCGCCTGATGGCAGGAGAACCCATCTGTAATGACTGCAGCTGTATGCACGATGAACATCAGACCACAACATGGCTTGCCCAGTAATTGAATATCTCCTTTGCTGTTGCCAGATTTAGAGACCACTAGTAAGGAAGGAGATTCTTGCTTAACCTGTCTGCAAGATCACTAAGCCTTCCAAGGATGTGTGTTGCAATCACAGAATGGTGAAAGGCTACCGCCCATTGTCAAACTCTTATGGCCACTTGTCAGAGTGGTTAAGACTTGGTTCCCCCTGCTTGTTTATGTACCAGACTACTGTCATATTGTCTGTCTGTATATTTATCATCCCCACAGGAGATGGTCCTGTAGTTCCTTCAACACAAGAACTGCCTTTATCTGTAGGACACCTATGTGAAGTCAAGCTTCTGAATCTGACCAAGAAACTCAGACAATCCTCCCTTCCTAATGTACTCCCCCCCACACACACACACACCCAAGTGAGGATGTATCCATGGTTGCCATTGTTACTGAAAGGAAACTTAAGGATCTGCCTGCTGTTACCACAGGTGAAAGACACCGCCATTTTTGACGAATCCTGCATAACTGACTTGTTCTGATGGAAAAGGATAAAGGATCACACTTCTAAAACAACTGGAATTGAAGTAACCACTGCAGAATTCTCACATAACATGTAAATTCTACCATAGGAATTGACATTGCCATTAATCCTAAGGCTCTCAGGACCAATCTTGTCAGAGGACAATTGGTTTCCAGAAGGGCCTGAACCATCACAATCAATTATATAATATGATTCTGTCTTGTGGGATAGAGAGCTCAGAGATATGGTTGTATCCAAATGACAACCCAGAAAAACTAAATGCTCAGTGGAGTTCAGATTTGATTTTATTAGATGTACCATGCTGCGGTAGCGTTGTTGCCTCACAGTAAGACGCTGTTCGGTTCGATTCTCAGCTAGAGCGTCTTCTGCGTGGAGACATGCGTGAATGGGCGTACCTTCGTTGAAGGTTGTGCATCAGGCCTGGCAAGCCGGTACGTAAAAAAAATAAACTGCCAATCATTAGCGGACCGGAGTTCCGCTGTGGCGACCCCTAACCGGGAAAAGCCGAAAGACACAAACCATGATACCCAGGAAAGCACAAAGATGAAGTAGATAGTCCTTAGCCTGAAGAAGAGACTCCCTGGAAGCAGCATACAGGAGCTAGTCATCCAAATATGGGAAAAAAGTTTGACTCCCTGTAGTCATAGTAGGGCTGTTACCACCACCATGCATTTGGTTAACACCATGGGGGGCTGTGGTGAGATTAAACTGCAAGACTGAACTGAAAATGACTGGCTGCTAAACAGAAGCATAAGAGTTACCTGGACTCCTCCTCTATCTTTATGTAAAAGGTAAGTGTCCTTGAGATCTATACAGCACATGGAAAAGCTGGATCTAGCCTCCTGAAAACATGAAGAATAGACTACACTGTGACCATTTGAAACCAGGTCTTTTCGACATAATCATTTAAGTTGCTTTGGTCCAGAATGGGCCCGAAGTCTTTCATTTTCTTTAGCACCAAAAAGAAACCAGAAAAAAATCCTGGCCCTTGTTTGTCTGGTGGGACCTCCTGGATTACTTTTTTTTGTAACAGAGAAAGAATCTCTGTTATAGTGGCCTCTACCTGACTGGATGGGAAATAAAGCAATGGGAACTGAGAGGATGGGGGTGCCCCAAAAATATAATTTAATAACTTCTGGATATTATCCCCCTTTATCCATCTGCCTTGTGTGATGGCAAACCACGAGTGAGGGTAGAGAGAGATATATACACCCCCAACTGCCTCCAGAGTACAGCAGTCAGACAAACCTACAGGAATTATGAGGATGGCTGTTACATAAGGGCCCCTGAAATCCTTGGTGCTCTGGACCTCCTCAGCCGCTGGGCCAGCATCCACTGAAGTGGCCTCATCTGCCATCGTCATCCCTGTCAGATTTGGGAAACCAGTATGATTGAGCCCTTTTTTGGCTCATAGAATAGGTCAGCTGAGATAACTCGAACTTCACTCCAACCACACAGACTGTCTTGCCATCCTGCTCACTCTGCAGCTGTCTGCAAAATCATAAATTTAGCTAGTTGTGCTGTCTCATGGCTCCGGCTGCTCTTGCTGATCCATCTGTTCCATTATGTAGATGGACCACAGGACAAGTTGGTGATATTAGACACTGTGGACAGAGCAGCCTGTAGCCACTTCAAAGACTTGGGTGTAAATGGGTTCTTCCGAGTTGACAAGGACTGCTATGAGAAATCTCTTTGGAACCTCGTCATATGAGCAGCACAGTTCACGGCTTATATTGCAAGGGAAAGTACAGTTGTGTACATTTACCATAAATGTAGGTGTTAGAGTGTATTCACTGTTGCAGTCATCACATCTAGGTATCCAGTGCCCAGGTAGCCCTCAGCCGGCCAGAATACCAGAGTCTTCTGAATCTGGCATCGGATGCCATAGGTTGTAAAACTGACGTCAGGTCGTCAGGGTATAAAAGGAGGTAGACAAAGCCATTGCTTCAGTTTTTGACTTAACTTGTCAGGAGGAGACAACCAGGTAACATGTCCCCTGGAGCACATTAAAACAAAACACAAAGTCTCTGCCCAAGGAAAGGGAAGCTGGAGTTATAGAAGAAAAAGAAGGGGGAAGGTAGGAGGGAAACCAGGACTGGAACAGTGAATACACTCTAACATCTACATTTATGGTAAGTGTACACACCTGTACTCTGTTCATCATGTTTCACTGTTGCAGTCATCACATTTGGGTAGATTCCCAAAGCTTTGTAGAAGGGGTGGTTGGATTCTTAACGGTTAAGGGTTGGCTAGCACGCCCTGCAGAAATGCAGTCGCAAACCCAGCCCTGGACTTTGAAAATATAGGCAGATGATAATGCTTGGTAAAGGTGTGGACAGATGTCCATCTGGCAACTTCCAAGATGTCTCTAGTAGGTACTCCCCTTAAGAAGGCTGCTGAAGTGGAAGCTGCTGTTATGGAATGGGTCCTGACCCCCTGTGGGGGAGGCTTGCCATGGTGTGTGTAACAGAAATGAATACACTGTGCTATCCATTTAGAAATGGTATGTTTTGAAATAGCCTTGCCTTCTGCTCCAGAAGCAAAACTGACCAGTAACTGGTCTGATTTTCTGAAGGGTTTTGTTCTGTCCAGGTAGAATCTGAGTTGTCTGTGCACATCAAGCGAGTGCAGGATCCTTTTCCCCCTTGTTCTGTGGGTTAGCAAAAAAAGTTGGTAGATGGATGGATTGGTTGAGGGTCAAACTAGAGACCATCTTAGGCATAAAGGAGGGATTGGTTCTAAAATTAATCCTATCCGCATGCAAGATGATGTAGGGCTCTACTGCCATCAGGGCCTGCAATTCGGATACTCTTCTTGCTGAGGTTAAGGCCAAGAGTAGGGCAGTTTTGAAGGATAGAAAACTAAGGTCTGCTGTGGCAGCTGGCTCAAAAGATGGCAGAGTGAGTTTCTCAAGTACAAAACTGAGGTCCCAAGCAGGAGTAGGTGCCCTTCTGGGAGGTCTCAAGTTCTTAGTCCCCCTGAGGAACTGCTTTATCAGGGGGGTGAGAGAAAATGGGTTGTTCAGAAGAACAGTGAGCAGAGATTGCAGATGCATAGATTTTAATGGAAGAAAAGGAAAGACCACTATGTAGCAAATCTGCTAGGTAGTCCAGTATGAGGGGAAGAGTGGGCTGGGAAATGCTCGCCCCTCTTGCCTGCATCCAGGCTCAGAATCTTTTTCATTTTCCTGCGTAGGATTTCCTGGTACTAGGCCTCCTGGCCTCACAGAGCACCTCTACCACTTGTTTGCCAAGATGAGTAGGGTGGGAAAGGTTCATGCTATAAGCCAAGCTGTCAAGTTGAGAGTCTGAAGTTGTGGATATAGATATTTTCCCTCTTCCTGAGTTAACAAATCTGGTATCTGAGGGAGATGCCAAGGTGGAAGTTGAGACAGGCTGCGAGGCAAGGGATACCAGTGCTGTCTGGGCCAGTCTTGAGCTACAACGATGGCCCTTGTTTTTTTTTTTGTCCCTTATTTTTATCAGTACTTTGGGTAGAAGAGGCAGAGGGGGAAGGCATAAATTGAGAGAAGAGTCCACGGGAAGGAGACAGCATCTACCTTCCATGCCTTGCTGTGATGCTCCCTGGTGCAAAATTTTCTGAGGAGATGGTTGTTGGGGGAGGAGAAGAGGTCCACCTCTGGGGTCCCCCAATGCTGAATTATCTGGCAGAAAACTGTCCTGTTTAGTTGCCACTCGTGAGGATCCAGGACTTGTCTGCTCATCTGGCATGCTAGGGTGATGAGTTTGCCTGGAAGATACTGAGCTGTCAGGTACAGTCCCATGCAAGCTGTTATGGACCATAGGGTCATGCTTAGTCTGCATAGGGGGTAGCAGTGTGTCCGTCCGTCCCCCCGCTTGTTGATGTACCACAGGACAGTGGTATTGTCTGTCTTGATAAGGAGTGTTCCTGGAGAGAGCATGTGTTTGAAGGCCAGCAAAGCCTGTACTGCTAGCAATTCTTTCAGGTTTATGTGCAGGTGGAGTTGCTGGTTGTTCCACTCCCCTTGGCTGCATCTGCCATCCAGGTGAGCCCCCCCCCCCAAGCGTAGTCTGAAGCGTCTGTGGTGAGGGTCTGAGTGGCAGTAGGGGGACAGAAGGGCAGGCCCTTGTTCTGTGAGCAGGCTGTGGCCCACCAAAGGAGCTCTGTCCTTAGACATGGAATCAACGGTAGTAAGGTCTCTAAATCCTGTGTGTGCGGACACCAAAGGTTCTTTAGGTACCATTGAAGATTCCTCATATGCAGTCTGGTATATGGAATCGGTAGTATACAAGGTGGTCATGAATCCCAGGGCTTGCAGGAATTTCCTTGCAGTAAGCTGGGGCAAGGTGACTAGGTGATTGAAGTAGGCTGAAAGTGTTCCTTGTTTCTCTGGAGTGAGGAATGCCATCTGGGTGGCTGTGTCCAGGCTCGCTCCCAGAAATGTTATCCTCTTGGTGGGTACAAATTTTGACTTCTTTTCGTTGATTGTGTACCCCAAGGAGGTGAGAAGGTGCTTTACAAATGCTAAATCCTTCAGTAGTTGCTCTGGAGTGTCTGCCTGAATGAGACAGTCGTCCAAGTATGGTTAAATCTGAATGTTCCTTTGCCTGCAGTATGCAATGGCTGGGGCCAAACATTTGGTGAAAACTCTGGGAGCAGTAGATAAGCCAAAGGGCAGTGCAGAGAATTGGAAGTGCTGCTTGCCTGCTCTGAAATAGAGATTTCCTGCAGGACTCCCTGATGGGGATGTGCAGGTAAGCTTCTTTGAGATCCAGAGTTACCAATCAGGCGTCCTTGGCCAGCATGGGCGGCAATTGCTGGAGGGTAAGCATTTTGAATTTTGGAACCACCAGAAAAGTGTTTAGTATGGAGAGATCCAGAACGGGACGCCAGCTGCCTTCTTTTCTAGGGACTAGGAATAGGCTTGAGTAAAAACCTAGGCCTGTCTGATCTGCAGGAACATCCTCTATTGCTCTCATGTCCAATAATGAAGAAATTAGTTTTACTGCTTCTGCCCTTTGGTTTGGGGGAATGTCTGGGTAACCCCTGCGGGAGGGTAAGGTATGGAAGGAAATTCTGTATCCTTGGGATACTATCCTTAGTACCCATACATAGTTGACAATGGTGGCCCAATTGTTTGCAAAGATGGCTAACCTTCCCTCTAAGGGCAAAGCTGGGCAGGCAGAAGCAGGCTGGTTTTGGGGTGAGTCATTGTGAGCTCTTGTTGAAGGCAGGTGGCTTAGAACTCCCTGATTTGGAGGTGGATGGATTCCAATGCTTGGCTCTTTGAGAAGACTGAGGATGTCCTTTGGAGGACTTAGCTTCGAGACCTGGTCTTGCTGTGCCTACTGGGGTCTGGAAAAGTCCGATTTTTGGAAGGGTAGTGTTTGTTGAAGCAAGGAGGCTGGACCTGCAAGAAATCCTTAACAGTTTGTATGGATTTAGCTTTATCCTCCATCTTTTTAAGCACCTCCTCTGCCTTACTGTCAAGCAAACTGTCCTTGCGCAAAGGTGCATCAAGCAGTTTAGACTTAACATGATCAGGCAAGGGTTGCTCCCTGAGCCATGCATGCCTCCTAATAACAGATCCAGTGGCTGTAGCTCTGCAGGATGCTTCTAGAGCGTCAAAGCCACAATGTATGGAATGTTTGGTGATTAGGCAGGCAGAATGCATCAAGTCCTGAAGATCCTTAGATTCTGCCAGGGAGGGGGCAGCTGCTAACTTTTTGCTGAGAGTTTACAGAGTATGTGGCTGATATTTAAGCATATGGAACTAGCAACGGAGTGCTCTGGATGGCAAGGGTGGAGGAGGTGTAAACCTTTTTCCCCCACCTGTCTAGACCTCTGGATTCCCTATCTGAAGGAGTGGGATTTTGGTTTACTGTGGCTTTAACTCCTTTGGGGCCTTGAGAAATGACCTCTGGGTCAGCTTGGGGGTTCCTAAAAAGAAACGTATGGGAATCAGGAACCCTGTAATATCGGTCAGGTTTTCTGGGAGCAGGTGGAACAGTATTAGGACTCAAACTATTTTCCACGAAAACATCATCCACCACTTCCAACAAAGGGGGGGAAAGCCAGTGGTTTATGCTATGGCAAGTCTAAGTATTCTCTAAATTCTTTTCTTAGATTGCGGGTAATCCTGACTGCCCCATTTGAAATGTTCCCCGAGAGTGTGCAGAGTATCACCAAAAGAGAAATCATCTGGTGGAGAGGTTAAAGGGATGGATTCCTCTGCATCTGAATCCTCATAAGCTGAAAAGGCCTGATAATCCTCTTCATCAGCAGTAATCCTGGAAACAGAGTCTGAGTCAGTTAAAACCTCAGGAGATAAATCCCTCCTTCGGGAAGGGGGAGGTAGAGCTCGATCCCCGGATAAGAGTCAAAAGATCGTTGGCCATTTTAATCATTTGTGATTGAGGGAGTTGAGAGGTAGCCGGAGTTTGTTTTTGCAAGGGTCTTCGGTGAGAAGATTTACTCGCTAGTCGAAAGGACTCTGGCGGCTTAGCCACAGCAGTAGTTGGAATGGAAGTCGTCGGTTTGGGCCTAACCTAGGAAGGCTGAAAGCTGTCCTTGGAAGCCGGTGCCTGTGTAGGTGCTCCAGACCCATCAGAGAAAGGGACGGCCGTTGGGTCTATGGATGAAGAAGAGGCCTGTAGCGTGCCGGACTCCAAACGGGTCTCAGCAGGGGCCTGTACTTGAGCAGGTGTGGGCTTCAGGGGCTGCGAAAGCACCTCACTGGAAACCGCTGTTCCGATGACATGTTTAATGGTGGAGTCGGTCGATTTGACACTGTGCGGCCTGTCCCTGTCCTCATCTCTACGTTTTTTTAGGAAGATCGGTAGTCGGAAGTCCTGCAGACGGCATACCAATATACCCAAGTAAAACACCAAAATGCTTAGCTAAGATTACGGCACGACTATGAATAGTACGCAGGTTGAACAAAGCAGAGAGATCACAGTTAGGAACATCATGTTCAAGGCCTAAGCAAGTGATACAGTAGGAATGGAAATCTCGGTGTGGTATCTGCTTTCCACAGGTGAGACAATTATTTACTTTCTCTGACATTCGTTAATGCAAGAAAAAAGGATCCCCAACGGGGTACTTAGCTTTAGACGTCTTCAACGTGTAGTCGGAAAACAAAAAATTCGGTAGTCTGTCGACCGGCATTCATGCGAAATGCTTCTGCTTCGGGCTCCGCGGCAAGAAAGACTGAAGCAATGGCGTCGGCTGCCTCCTTTTATACCCCGACGACCTGACGTTAGTTTTACAACCGATGGCATCAGATGCCAAATTCAGAAGACTCTGGTATTCTGGCCGGCTGAGGGCTACCTGGGCACTGGATACCCAAATGTGATGACTGCAACAGTGAAACACGAACATCTGGAGGCATATTCCTGCTTCACCAGTCTGTCCACAGCCCAAAAATCCTTTTTGTACAGATGGATAGATACAGTTCCGTCCTAGTAGCTGACAATTATACAGTTTACTGGACAAGCTTTCACCAAGAAGAGTTTATCCTTGGGGGGGGGGGGGCGTGGGGGGTGGGGGGGTGGTTGAAGAATTTTGTCCAGCTTTTGGGGACTGATTCACATGAATCAGGTTCCTGCCACAATTTGTTAACTGCTAATTCCACCATCTTACCAGCTGTTGGAGCATCCAGAAAGTAGAAGGGGTTGTTCTGTATGCCTCAAACAGTACTACTTTATCCTGAGAGGGAGGTTCATTTGGCTAGGATCCCCTCTGTCCCATAAGGTCCAGGATCTCTTCAATCATTATCACATCCTTGGGAGGAGATTTTGGGGAACCCTCTCCAACATCTGAATCAGAGTGACAGACTTATTAGGCGAGTCAACTTGCTTTCTTTTGCATAGTCTTTTCCTAGGTGGCTCAGGATATAAAGCTCCAGTGTCCTCCAAGGGCTGTTTCTACAGTAAAGCAGCTGGTTTGGGGTCTACAGAACAAAACTGCCTGAATGATGCCTGTTGAGAAAACAAACCCAAGCAGTATGTGCGATAGGACAGAACAGTGGTTGGTGGGCTCTGTGGGGCAAAATGATCCTCAGCAGAGCTCAAAAAGCAATCAGCTTCAGAGCCAATGGTGTCGCAATGACCCCCCATCTCGATTTGGGTTTTCAGAAACCTCTGCAACAGATGATCTAAATCCACTTCCTAGGCACCTTTAAATGACTTAAAGGAACTCGTGGATAAACTCAGATGATCTAGAGCTAGGAAGCTGGAAGCTTTCTGACCCTTCTAGCAATAATTTTAAACATGGAATCAAACCAAAACATACATAGGTAGGTACTAGGCTACTGGACCTAGGGCATAATTAAGCCTAGCCAAAATGATTCAGCTTTCACCCCCCATGTGGTTTAGTTACCTGCGCCTCTGTCAAGCAGGGCCACAGAAGTGATTCCTGGGGTGAATTTCGTGTTTCCCATCCACTCAAGATTCCTCCTGAAAAATGCTAATGAGGAGTTCTGCCTCACATATATGGGGACCCTATTCCAGAGCAAGTGGAGTCTCTGGGACACAAATGTGTCCCTCCAACAAGTCCTGTTCATTGTTGATGTCAGGTTTATGTCCCTTGAGCGTGTAGCTCTGGTGGATTGTGTTTTCCTTAGGTGGAGCATTTCTAGTAATTCGGGGTTTGACATAGCCTTGCATGTCAGGCAGATATCACCTCTGAGTAGCCGGTAAGCGACAGAGTACAGTTTTGAGTTTTTTTAGCCTCATGGCATAGGGCATCTGTTTAAGGCCTGTTATCCTCTTTGTGAAGTACTTTTGAGGCCTCTCCAGTTGTTGCAGATGTCTTGTAAGGTACAGCCCGAACGGGCCATTATATTCAATAACGGGTCTTAAGAGTGAAGAGTAGAGAGGGACAATAACTTCCCTATTCCTAGATGCAAACCCCTTTGTGATAAGGTGGGCCATGTAGAAGGATTTTCTAACCACTTTAGCGATGTGGTTGTCGAAGGAAAGGTTACTATCCACTTGAGTCTCTAGGTCTCTTATCACACACTCTGTGTTAAGTGGGCTGCCACCTATGTTGTAATTCATAGGTACCTGTTTTTTCCCAAACGGGATGACAATGCACTTTTTGGCATTTAGCTTGAGGCCATGATTTTGGCACCAAGTATTTGTAACTGTGAGACCCTTTTGAAGGATGTCTACATCAGTTGGAGTCTCTATTATGGCACCCAGTTTGCAGTCGTCTGCGAACTTTGTTAGCCATAGTCCCTCAGTGTTTGCTTGTACATCAGAGAAGTAGATACTGAACAGGAGGGGTCCCAAAACTGAGCCTGTGGTACTCCACTAGTCACAGGTTTGGAGTTGGATCTAACGTTTCCTATGGTCACTGAATGGGTTCTATCTATGAGCCAGTTAGCAACTCATCTTGAAACGTAGGGGTTTATATTCAGGTTGGTGAGTTTGTCTATAATTCCCAAGTGGGGAACAGTATCGAAGGACTTTGCAAGATTCAAGGTATGCTGTGTGAACCACCTTTCCCTCATCGATTGCTTTAGTGACCATTTCGAAAAAGTCCACCAGATTTAGGAGACATGACCTTCCCTTTACGAACCCAAACTGGGTAGGGTCTAGGGTTTGTAGGTTCCCAATGTCGTTGTTTATGAGTTCCATGATACGCTCCATGGCCTTGCAGACGAGGCTAGTCAGGTTGATGGGGCGGTAGTTCCCGGGGTCAGTGGTGGTATCTCCTTTGTGGAGTGGGATAACTGTTGCCGTGCGCCACTCTGTGGGCACATAGCCTGAGGTGAGGCTGTGGATGAACATGGTATTAAGGTGAGGGGTTAATTTGTTTTGGGGTTCATGTAACACGCAGCCTGGGATGTTGTCTGGTCCCATGGATGCTGTGTTTTTTGCTTTGGAGAGTGCTGTTTTCACCTGGGTGACTGATTTTAAGGATAGCACAATCTTCTGGTATGGATATGGGCCCTTTAGGGGGGTGAGGGTGGGATGAAGTTTGCACTGAACCTATCTGCCAATATATTGGTGATATCAGTTGGTTCCGTGAATTTTGAACCATTATGCTGTAGCTCAGAGCAGATCTGAGAGTTGCTATTTAGGTTTTTGACATAGCTAAAAAATGCTTTGTGGTTGTCTTCGGTGTCTACTGCGATTTTTCTTTTAAAGCTCGCCTTAGCGGTTTTTATGAGGGTTCTTAGCTTTTTGCTAAGGTTGGTCAGGGAGCCTCTCCATTCCTGGGTTTTTACTCTTTTTTGCAATAATTTCTTCCTTCTATTGGAGAGCTTATTTATGGCCGGGATCCACCAGACTGGTTTCCTCTTTTTGGAGGAGTGGGTCTTGGTCTTGTTCGGGATAGCACGGTCCATGCACTCATGTAGGTGCTTGTAGTGTGCTTTTGTGTAGGATACAGCAGATTCAGTCATACTGACATTCTGCGTGGGAGTAACGAAGTTTGCCACCTCTGTCTTGAGAAGTATAAAGTTCGCTCTGGAGAAGTTTTTCACCATGGTTTCCTTGGGGGTGCAGGGGGGTATGTGAATATCTAGGGTGATGAGTTTATGGTCTGATCTGACCAATGAGGAATTTACCACAGGTGTGGAGCATTTCTCCCTCATGTTGGTGATGACCAGGTCCAGTATACTGTTACCTCTTGTGGGGATGTTTATAAGCTGGTCCAGAGCATTTGAGTTTATGTATTCCAGGAAGAGCTGAGCAAAGGTATTTGTGCTTCCGTAGTTTTCTCAGTTGATGTTTGGGTAATTGAAATCACCTAGTATAAGGGTGTTCGGTTGAACCCTCATGTTTTCCAGTACCTTGAGGAACGAGGAGTGGGAGTATTGGGGCAGGGATGGTGATCTGTAGCAAGCTACAATCTGGATTGCAGTTTTGCCTACGGTCAGTTGCACTTGGATGATCTCCAAGGCATCATATTTTGCAACCAGTCTGTTGGTGTGGCTATCCTTGATGAATATGGATACACCTCCTCCCTTTGTATTCCAGTCCGGGTTTTGCGGCCGAAAAGTATAGTATGAGTTGTAGCCTGGAATCGCTGGGGTGCTCTCGAGCCAGGTCTCCGTTACAGCACAAATATCGATGTTCTCCATATTTAGCAGTGCCTCGAGAGAGTGCATTTTGAGGTTTAAACTCCTAGCATTGAGCAGCATGACCCTCAGTTTTTTGTCACTAGTACTGGTTATGGTGGTGGATTTGTCTTTTGAGCCTTGCCTAAAAAAGGCACTATGGGGGTAGCAAGAGCCTTTGCCAGTATCCCGAATCCCAGGGGTGACAGGTGCAAGCCATCTCTGGTGAAGGATCGAGGCTTGTCGAGCAGGTCATCCCAGGCAGTCAAATACTGGATCCCCTTTGAATGACACCAGAAACTTAGCCAATTGTTGAAATTTATATATTTTTTTCCTTGTACTGAGGTATCATTCTTGGTGAGGGTAAGATGCTACTCAGGGCTAGTGTCATACCTGCCTTGATTACATAATCAGGGAGCTCTTCTATGTCTCTCCATGTAGTCCAGGGAGGTACGTTTCAGATCACTCACAACATGGACAATGACAGAGTCATATCTGTACTTGTTGTGGAGTGACCTGAGTGCGTGGATAATGTGGCGAATTCTGGCACCCAACAAGCAACTGGCAGTGACCTTCTCTTTGTCCAGCGGGACATCAGTGTGCCTGACTATGGAGTCACCTATTACAAGTGTGTTAGGTATGGTGTTCTGCCTTAAGGGTTGCGGTTGTGCGGCACACTGGTTTTGGTGGTTATGTGATGACTGCGGTGTGTTTGTGGGTGTAGGTTGCTTGCGTGTCTGCTTTGGAGGTCTCTGTTTCTGCAGATTTCTATTTAGAGCCTCTGAATATGCCTTTGCATATCTATGTGTGGGGCTTGCAGTTACATGTTTGGTGGGTCTATGTGTAATAAGTGGTGTGTTGCAGGTTGGTACCTTCTCCTCTTGACTGTCAATTGCAGTCGTGGTTAGAGAAAGCTTTGCCTCTAATTTGGCTATGTAAGTGCATCTCTCACAGATTCTGATATCATGAGGTAGGAAGAGAGGGTTGTTTGTGTACATGAGGCAGTTACGACATTGTCTCAGGATGCCCAGATTCATCAGGTGAACAGGAGAATACACTGGGAGCTGGCTTTTGGACATGCCTGAATGGGTTGAGGAATTTATTCTTACTTACGTGGTGGGGAGAGTAATTTGACTGTTCCCTACAAACAACTGTTGGGGATAGAGTACAATAGTTTGTTAGTGCTTCTGTCTCTATTTGGAGCAAGGGCTAGTCCGAAAGCCCTGATTTGAGTGATAAATCTGGAAGAACTGACTAGTGCCCAAGGGAAAAACTGAAGAGCAGACTCTGTGGAGTCTGAAATAGTTCAACCCTAGCTAATCGCCGTTGTGCTATGCTCAAAACCGTTGAAATGCGGTTTTTATACCAGAAAGATTAAAGAGATGGAAATTAGCCCAAAATGGCCAATAAAACTACAGTTTCTGGGCAAAAACCACTCCTCCAAGGACAGATCGTCTGTTCAGAGCTCCCCACTCTCACTGGTGAACAAAGAAAACTACAGTTTTGTACCTACCATAAATGTAGATGTTCAAGTGTTCACACTGCTGCAGTCATCACACTTGGGTTATCCTGCCGTCAGGCAGCCAGAGTTCCAAAGTCTTGGTCGGGCGTCAGTTGCTGTCGCTTCTACCCTGACGTCAGTGCACCAGGGGTATACAAGAGGCATCAGACGCCATTTTCTTCAGTTTATCTTGCCCCAGATGTCAGGTGCCCCCTAGTAGGTAGGCAATACATATTGCTAATAAAACATATAAAAGGAATACCTTCAGTTACAAGCAAATACACCACAAAGGTTGTACAGGATAGAAAGGTATAGAAAAGTTCAGCTAGGTCAGAGGGGGTGGAGGGAGGGTAACCTGGACTGCAGCTAGGTCAGAGGGGATGGAGGGAGGGTAACCTGGACTGCAGCAGTGTGAACCCTCGAACATCTACATTTATGGTAGGTACAAAACTGTACTATGTTCATCGTGTTACACTGCTGCAGTCATCACACTTAGGTTGAATCCCAAAGCTAAGGATGGGCGGTGGAACTAAACAGGGTTTGGAGAAGCTAGAAGGCCCTGCAGAACTGCAGTGGCAAAGCCAGCTCTGGTTTTAGAGTATAGAGGTAAGTCAATGGTGCTTGGTGAAGGTGTGCACTGAACTCCAAGTTGCAGCCTCCAAAATATCCTTGGTTGGTACCCCTCTGAGGAAGGCTGTTGATGTTGCTGTAGCCCTGGTGGAATGGGGCCTAATGTTACCAGGTACAGGTTTCCCATGGTGTATGTAGCAGAAATGGATACAATGTCCTATCCATTTTGAAATGGTCTGTTTTGAGATAGCCTTTCCTTGTGATCCTGCAGCATAGGATACAAAGAGCTGGTCAGATTTTCTGAAAGCCTTAGTTTTATCCAAGTAATAACGTAATTGCCTGTGAATGTCCAAAGAGTGTAGGAGCCTTTCCCCTTTGTTCTGGGGGTTTTGATAAAAGGCGGGCAAATGAATGGTTTGGTTTAGGGCCACACTGGATACCACCTTTGGCATAAAGGAAGGGTTAGTTCTTAAAGCGACTCTGTCTTGATGAAAAATGATGAAAGGCTCCACTGCCACTAGGGCCTGTAGCTCTGAGACTCTTCGTGCTGAAGTTATTGTAGCAGCAGGGCAGTTTTCCATGATAGAAACTGTAAATCAGCTGTAAAAGCTGGTTCAAAAGGCGGTAGTGTAAGTTTTTCCAAAACAAAGTTGAGATCCCAAGTTGGTGCTCTCCGGGGCGGTCTTAGGTTCTTAGCCCCTCTGAGGTACTGAATTAGTAATGGATGTGAAAATATAGGAGGATCTGTGTTGCACTGAGCTGAAATAGCTGAGGCGTGGATCTTAATAGATGAAAAGGAAAGTCCTTTGTGCAACATCTCAGTTAAATATTGTAGAATCTGAGGAATATTTGGGACAAGGGGATTCTGGCCTTTAGCCTGGTTCCAGGCGCAGAATCTTTTCCATTTGTCTGAATAGGCTTTCCTGGTGCTGGGCCTCCTGGCCTCCAGAATGACATCCATAACAGCTTTAGAGAGAAGTGTTGACTAGTTGTTTAGGTAATTTGCCATGCAGCCAGATTTAAAGTCTTGAGCTGGCTGTGTAGAATCGGATTGTTTTGCTGAGTGAGCAGGTGAGGAATTTGAGGTAAAATCCATGGTGGACCTTGAACCATGTTCCTTAGTATTGGATACCAGTGTTGGCGTGGCCAGTCTGGAGCAATGAGTATCATTTGTGGCCTCTCTAATCTGGCTTTCAGCAGCACCTTTGCCAGAAGAGGCAGTGGAGGAAAGGCATACACTGTTAATGTTTTCCAACTGAATGAGAGGGCGTCCACTTTCCAAGCTAGTATGTGGTATGTCCTTGTGCAAAATTTCCGTAGTTGGTAGTTTTGGGGGGAGGCAAACAGATCTATGTCTGGGCTCCCCCATTTTTGAGTTATCATTGCGAATACTTGTGGATCTAGTTTACACTCCTGAGGATCTATGATGTTTCTGCTTAGATCGTCTGCCAATGTGTTTTTCTTTCCTGGCAGGAATTGTGCTTGTCGTTGAACTTGGTAGGTCAGTGCTGTGTTCCACAAGGTCATTGCTTGCCTGCATATGGGGTAGGAATGTGTGCCCCCTTGCTTGTTTATGTACCACATCACTGTGGTGTTGTCTGTCTTTATTAGTAGTTGTCCTGGATGTCGGAGGTCCTTGAAAGCTGTTGGGGCATTTTGTACAGCTAGCATCTCTTTTTGATTGATATGTAGATGCCTTTGATCTGCAGACCATTTGCCCTGAATACACTGTCCTGCCATGTGTGCTCCCCAGGCATAATCAGATGCATCCGTTGTTATAGTTTGCCTGGCTGTGGGTAAGGTAAAAGGCTGACCCTTATTGAGGTGACATGCCTGAGCCCACCATAGAAACTCCTGTTGAAGGCAGGGAATTAGTGGTATTATTGTTTCCAAGCTGTGGCTGTGTTGAGTCCATACGCTTTTCAGGTACCATTGTAATTTCCTCATATGCAGTTTTGCATATGGTATTAGTAGTATGCAAGATGCCACGAATCCCAAGGCCTGTAGAATTTTTCTTGCAGGGAGTTGGGTCTTTGTTGCCATCATTTTGAAGTTGTCCTTGCTTGTCTGGCGTGAGATAAGCCATCTGGGCCATTGTATTTAAACTGGCACCCAGGAATATTATGTCTTGTGAGGGCACTAGTTTTGACTTCTTTTCGTTTACTGTGTACCCTAGGCAACTTAATAGGTTTTTGACAAATGCCAGATGCTTTAAAAGAATGTCCTTGCTTTATGCTTGAATAAGGCAGTCGTCCAGGTATGGATATATTTAAATTCCTCTTTGTCTGCAGTATGCAATTACTGGTGCCAGGCATTTTGTGAAGACCCTGGGCGCAGTAGATAAGCCAAAGGGCAGTGCAGAGAATTAGAAATGGGTTGAACCTGCTATAAATCGGAGGTATCTTCTGCAATTTTGTCTGATAGGGACATGCAGGTATGCCTCCTTGAGGTCCAACGTTACTAGCCAAGCCTTCTTGCCCAGCATGGGAAGAAGTTGCTGTAGTGTTAGCATCTTGAATTTGGGTACTTCGAGATATGTGTTTAGAACTGAGAGGTCCAGAATGGGTCTCCAAGCTTTGTCCTTTCGGGGAACTAGAAAGAGTCTTGAGTAAAATCCTTGTCCCTGCTCCTGCATAGGAACCTGTTGAATGGCTCTCATGTCCATGAGGGCTGTAATTTGCTTTTGAGGCTCTGCCCATTGATTTGGTGGCAGGCGTGGCATTCCTTTTATCCTTGGTAAAGTGTGAAAGTGGAATCTGTATCCTTGAGATACAATATTTAGGACCCATTTGTCTTTTGTGATGATGTGCCAGTTGTCGGCAATAAGTGTTAGCTTTCCTCCCAAGGGAGCTGCCAAGAGGGATTTGCTTGGCAGTCTGAGGGGTAAGTCATTGTGTTTGTCTTCTGGTAGTTTGAGACCTGTCTTCTCCTCCTTTCTGGGTTGTGGCACCCCATTGTTGAGGCTTGTAAGAGCCTTGTGACTGACCTCTGCCTCTTGGGCGTCTGTATTTGCCCCTCTGTGGTCTGTCAGAAGTTGGAAAGGACCAGTTTTTGGTTGGCCAATTTCTGCTGAAACGACGGGGTTGAACCTGTAAAAAATCTTTGACCGTCTGCATAGATTTTGCCTTATCCTCCATTTTCTTTAAAACCTCTTCTGCTTCTACACCAAATAAAACATCCTGCTGTAAAGGTGCATCCAATAACTTTGCTTTTACATGATCAGGTAAAGTTTGTTCTTTTAACCAAGCATGCCTACATATGACAGACCCTGTCACTGCTGCTCTACAAATAAAAAGCTTCCAATGAATCAAATCCACATTGCAAAGTATGTTTTCCCACTTGTTCAGCTGCATGCAACAAATCTTGCATTTCCTTGTAATCAGGCTGTTCTGTGTGTGTGATCATTTTTTGTTTTAATTGAGACATCAAATATTGTTGATATTTCAGCATGTAAAACTGGCAATTTAAGGCCCTCATAGCTAGAGTAGCTGAGGTATATATTTTCTTTCCCCTTCTGTCTAGTGCTCTAGAATCCCTTTCAGAGGGTACAGGATTTTTAGCAATAGAGGCCTTAACCCCTTTGGGATCCTGGGAAATGGTTTCTGGGTCAGCAACAGGGCTTTTATGTAGGAATTTGTGTGAGTCAGGGACTCTAGTATCGGTCTGGTTTGGCTGGTGCAGGAGGTAGTGAGTCTGGGTTAAGGCTAGATTGGTGGAATAGCAAGTGGTCTGTGCTGGGGTAGTAAAAGCAACTCTCGGAGCCTTTCCTTAGAATCAGAGTAATCCTGGCCTTCCCAGTGGAAATGTTCCCTCGTGGTATTTAAAGTTTCCCCAAAAGAGTAGTCTTCTGGGGGAGATGCTGAAGGAATAGATTCTTCAGCATCAGAGTCTTCATAAGGGGGAAAAGAATATTCCTGTTCCTCAGAAGAATCTGAGGAAATTGAAACCTGGTCAGAGGAAGCGTAGTCCTCCTCCTGTCTAGGCCTTTTATCAGGAGGGGGATGGGAACCCCCGATTAGAGTAATTAAGTCTTCAGCCATCTTAAGCATCTGTTTCTTAGGCATGGGGCCTTGTACTGGAAACTGCTGTACAGTCTTCTTTGCTTTTAAAGGAGTTTTCAGCTTTGCATAGGATTTAATATTGAGTGTAGTCTGTCTGAAGACACCTTCTGCAATTGAAGGCGTTTCAACTGCACCGGAATCTCCTTCAGCCATGGAGTCGGAAGGGCCTAAAGATAAAGGTTGTGGAGGCCTAGCAATCTCCTCTTGGGAATCGGATGCCGTCTGGGGTTCTGAATCAGCAGTCACCAGGGGCTGCTTAGGCGCCTCACTGAAAACCGGAGAACCGGCGACTGGCCTAGCAGAGGCCTCTGAGTCTGGTTTGGGTCTCGGCTGCCTGTCCTTATCTTTGCGTTTTTTGTGCATTCCGGTCGTCGGTTGCTCTGACGGCATGGTATAATTAAATTTCCTACCAAAATAATGTCGGGCGAAATCAAACCAACGTTTTATAGTTAGTTTGTTAAACCTAGCACAAAACCGACAACCTGTGATGTCGTGGTCTGGGCCTAGACAAGGAATACAATAAGAATGAAAGTCCTTATGAGGTATTTGCTTCCCACAAGAAATGCAATTGTTAACTTTTTCTGACATCGGACTGAGGCAAGAAAAGGTTCCCCAACGGGGTACTTAGCTTTATTGAAGACTTCGGTTTGAAATGTGAATCGAAAATCTCAGGTGTCTGCCGACCGGCACTTGCGAACTGCTTCTGCTTCGGGCACCGCACGGCAAGAAAGACTGAAGAAAATGGCGTTGGATGCCTCTTATATACCCCTGGCGCACTGACATCAGGGAAGAAGCGACAGCAACAGACGCCGAACCAAGACTTTGGAACTCTGGCCGACTGCGGGACCGCCTGACGGCAGGATAACCCAAGTATGATGACTGCAGCAGTGTAACACGATGAACATCATCTTTTTTGCCCAAGTAAGGTCTGGCTAACACAGAAGCTTAAACACAGTCCAAATATCAGCAAGTATCCGAAACCGGACTTTTCTAGCTTAGTAAGGTTGGAAAATAGCAAGATTTTTTTTTGTTTTGTTTTTGGGGGGGGGGGGGTTCAGAAAAACAGAAACAAACGAAAAAAAAAATTTACAGTACACTACAGACACAATAATATCTATATACTATGTTCTAAGGATAACAAAATCTAAGTTGATCTAAGAAATGCTACAATAAATAGCAATCAGTATAACACACAACTATCAAAATATCTTTAAAACTAACTACTAATGTAGCTATCACTAATAACCACAACAGGCATGTGAAGCTATGGCATGAAGCCACAGAATCTCTGTTAGATTCTACATAGAAGCTACAGACAAATTCTAAACTACTACTGCACTAAAAGGCACACAACCACCTAAAGCATTTAAACTCTAATTATAGAAAAAAAAAAAACACTTCTAAACGGTGAATAACTATCCAGAAAGGAATTTCTATGTACTAAAGACCCACAGGCCACAAACAGATACTTTCTCTCAACCAAATGTACAAATAAGAGGCTGATGCTTTTCCAAGAAGCGGCAAAATGAGATTCAAGTAAGTCAGGGCAAATGGGGCATTATGGATAAAACTTTAAGAATGACTCGCGGCTGGAGCACTAAATCGACCAGCCAGAATGTGGGCTGGGGCTCATCAACCCATATATTCGATCAGAAGGACTGAATGAATAGGATCTTCAATTTCTATTTAATTTCTAACTTACTAATCTTATTTTCTCCATTCCCTCTATGTGATCTTATTTTTGTACTGTTTAATATTCCACATCCAGGTGTCTTTGCCTGAATTTCTCTCAAATATGGAGCTGAGCTGCATTTTTATTTTAATTGGCTTGGCTTTCTCTACTGCATATAAATGGCACCATATCAGATTTTTTTTCTTAATTTCACATTTCCAGATTTCTTTAATACCTTTCAAAAAGCTCTGTTTTTCGTTCTTTACACCTTCTTAGTTCTTCTGTCACTTCTTTTTCAAGGCAGCCCATGTTTCTTTGTACAATGTTTTTCTTTTTTAATCTGTTCTACAACATGTCCCTGCATATCTAGCAAATTTAGATTTGCCCGTTCATTTTGGCAATTCGCTTTTTTAAAAAATGGGTACTTGAAAGAAGCAATTCAAGAAAACTCTGAAAACAAATGTTTGGCATGAAGGTGGGATTAGTAATCAGTGGCACCCTCTCATGAAAGGCCACATAAGCTACATTACACACAAGGGCTTGAAATTACTGAACATTTTCTTCCCCAGATTAAAAAAAAAAAAACTCCAGAAACTGCCTTCAATGAAAACCATTTTATGTGCTGTTTCTTGTGGTTCAAAACGGAGATAAAGCTAACTCAATAACAAAGATTAGATCCCAAGGGAAAGAAATGGATCTTACTGAAGTTCATGACTGAAGACTGCCCTTCACAAAGACCTTAACCAAAGGGTCTTGTTGCTATATGCAATTAGGATGGCACACAAGTGGAAAATACAGATATGAACTTTGACTGGGGAACAAGTCAAGTCTGATTTTAATAACTGGTTTAAATTCTCCAAGAGTCTTAATACAGGACAAAGTAAACGCTCTAAGTCTTGTGATACAGTCCAAGTGACAAACGTCTTCCCTTTCAGTAGGCAAGAATTTTTTGCACTTGGCCTACTGGCTTCCATCAAGACATTCAAGCTTTGGACAGATAAAAAATGTAATTACAAATTAAAATTCTATCCTCCAAGATGACAGGTTCAGAGTACTGTAATAGGGATGCAACACAATGCCCTCCCTGACGTCAGCGAGGACTTTGGTAGGTAGAGGAGAGAGCACAGCTGAAGAGTGGGAGTTCATTAACGGAGAAAAACAGGGCATCTCTGCTAAGAAGGAAGCAAAGATTAGATCAGCTTTGTCCTCTGTTACCTTGAATGATACCTTCTGAATCAGAAGTGTTGGAAAGATACACAGTAAAGTCAGAGTTTTTGGAAAGGAAAAGGCATTTGTCTTCAGAACTAAAGAAATGAGTAAGCAAAAGGTTATGACTCTGACTGTTGACCTGTGTGGCAAAATGTCCACTTTTGGGAAACCCCACATTGGCAAAATGCTCTGAAATACCTGTGGATCTGATTTTCTTTTGTAGGCCAGAATTATCTTCCTACTCAAAGCATCCGCCAACTAATTCTCCAGACCTGGGATACAGACTACTAAAAGTCGAAGCCTGTACATTAAAGCTCAGTTCCAAATGTGAAGCGTCTTCTGCTAACATGGAAAGTTCAGGTTTTTCTCTGTTTTGATTATGAATCACATTAGTGCAGCGTGACTTGTATTGATTTGACGGTGTCTTGGTTAAGAAATGGTTTAAAAGGACAGCAAGGCCCCTTCCACCGCTTTCATCTTATTTTTTTATTTGCACTTTGTTGACTGGGTTAGTCACACCAGGCCAAATGCCTCTCTTCGGGGGAGACAGTAGTATTCATAGAGATTCCTACAGATTAGTTGAAATTTGGCCAGTGCAATGGGGAACTCCCCTACTTTTTTGATAGGGGGAGTGGCTTTTGTCATTTCTTCCGTGCAATCGTGGAGGGAAATCTTACGGCTGAACTGGAAGATGAAGCGGATTTAAAACAGCAGCAGAAGTATGCTGTAGTGCTTCAAGATGAGAAGAAGCAATCAGAAATGTTTTGTCAGAAGGTAGTTTGCCTTCCAATGAACTTAAGAACTACCTGCATCACAGGCTGTGTCTTGGGAAAGCATTGAGATGTCATCACCTGTTTGAGTAAGAGACTGCAAAGCAGACCACACTGACTGGTTTAGGAGACAGAAGGGTTCCTCAGAAGAATGATGTGCAATTTCTGTGAAAGTAGGAGACTGACATTTACTAGTCATGTGGCAGTGGCTGTGGAGAAGATGGTGGAAAGCAGCATTCAGTTAAGAGGCTGATGAGCCGGATTCATCAAAAACTGGTAAAACTTTTGATAGATACAGTGTGCTGTATACTGTAATGAAACCTCTGAGATTTTGGGCTTCAGATGTTTATTCACTTATTCAATCGGGAACGGAAAAGTTTTTTGAAAGGACTTAGTTTTGAACTACTGTCTTCCTTTATTCAAAAAAGTACAGTTTTGTACCTACCATAAATGTAGATGTTCGAATGTTCACCCTGCTGCAGTCATCACACTTGGGTTATCCTGTCGTCAGGTCCCAGTCGGCCGGAATTCCAAAGTCTTGGTCCGGCGTCGGTTGCTATCGCTTCTTCCCTGACGTCAGTGCGCCAGGGGTATATATAATGCAACCGACGCCATTTTCTTCAGTTTTTCTTGCCCCAGATGTCAGGTGCCCCCAAAAAGGTGGTCAGTAATTAGTACCAAACTGAGTAACCTCTGCACAAACACAAAATCCCTTCATCTATAAGCAAATACATCAGTAAGGTATTGAAGAGATTTAGCCAGTAGATCAGAGGGGATGGAGGGAGGGTAATCTGGACTGCAGCAGGGTGAACACTCGAACATCTACATTTATGGTAGGTACAAAACTGTACTATGTTCATCGTGTTACCCTGCTGCAGTCATCACACTTGGGTTAAATCCCAAAGCTAAGGATGGGAGGAGGTATCAGTGAGGGTTAGTGGAGGCTATAAGGCCCTGCAGAACTGCAGTGCCGAAGCCCGCCCTAGTCTTAGAGTAAAGAGGTAAGTGATAGTGTTTGGTAAAGGTGTGTACTGAACTCCAAGTTGCAGCTTCTAAAATCTCCTTGGTTGGAACCCCCCTGAGAAAGGCTGTAGAAGTAGCTGCTGCCCTGGTAGAGTGGGACCTAATGGTAGCAGGAACTGGTTTTCCATGATGGGTATAGCAGAAACGTATGCAATGACCTATCCATTTGGAAATGGTTTGCTTTGATATAGCCTTCCCCTGAGAAGCTGTAGCATAGGATACAAGGAGCTGGTCAGATTTTCTGAAAGTCTTAATTTTGTCCAAGTAGTAACGAAGTTGCCTGTGAATGTCCAAGGAATGCAGGAGTCTCTCACCTTTGTTCTGTGGATTTGGGAAGAAGGTGGGTAAGTGGATGGTTTGATTTAAAGCCACACTGGAAACCACCTTAGGCATAAAGGAAGGATTGGTTCGTAGAGAAACTCTGTCTTGATGAAAAATGAGGAAAGGTTCCACTGCCATTAGTGCCTGTAGCTCTGAGACTCTTCTAGCTGAAGTTATTGCTAGCAGCAGGGCAGTCTTCCATGATAGGAACTGAAGATCTGCAGAGAAAGCTGGTTCAAAGGGAGGTAGCGTTAGTTTTTCCAGAACAAAATTGAGGTCCCATGTTGGTGTAGG
Organism: Protopterus annectens; assembly: GCF_019279795.1. Taxonomy (NCBI): domain Eukaryota; kingdom Metazoa; phylum Chordata; order Ceratodontiformes; family Protopteridae; genus Protopterus; species Protopterus annectens. The sequence continues at coordinate 43,656,966 of NC_056735.1, forward strand.
AGCTCTCCTGGGTGGTCTAATGTTTTTTGCCCTTCTGAGGAACTGCCTTAGAAGTGGATGCGAAAATAAAGGTGGATCCGTGTTGTAGTGGGCTGAAATACCTGAAGCATGGATTTTAATGGAGGAGAAAAAGTCCTTTGTGCAACATCTCAGTTAAACACTGTAGAATGTGAGGCATGTGAGGCTGAATTGTGTCTTGGCCTTTAGCTTGGTTCCAGGCACAAAACCTTTTCCATTTGTCCGAATAAGCCTTCCTGGTGCTTGGCCTCCTGGCTTCCAGAAAAACATCCAGAACTGCTTGGGAAAGAGGAGCTGGCTGGATGCTTAGTTGATTTGCCATGCAGCCAGACTTAAGGTTTTGAGCTGACTGTGAAGAATCTGATTGTTTTGTTGTGTAAGCAAATGGGGAATTTGTGGCAATATCCAAGGTGGGCCGTGGGCCATATTCCTCAATAGCGGGTACCAGTGCTGGCGTGGCCAGTCTGGGGCTATGTGAATCAGTCATGGTCTCTCCTTTTTGACTTTCAGAAGTACCTTTGTGAGGAGAGGCAATGGAGGGAAGGCATATACTGTCAGGTTTTTCCAACTGAAAGAGAGTGCGTCCACTTTCCAAGTTTGATGGTGAAGTGTCCTTGTACAAAATTTTGTTAGTTGGTAGTTTTGAGGACTGGAAAACAGGTCTATGTCTGGAAGGCCCCATTTTTATGTTATCATTGCAAATATTTGTGGATCTAGTTTCCACTCGTGGGGATCCTTGATGTTTCTGCTGAGGTCGTCTGCCAATGTGTTCTTCTGTCCTGGCAGGAATTGAGCTTGTAACTGAACTTGGTAAGCCAGAGCTGTATTCCATATGATCATTGCTTGCCTGCATAGAGGGTAGGAATGTGTACCCCCTTGTTTGTTTACGTACCACATTACTGTGGTGTTGTCCGTCTTTATTGTAAGTTGTCCTGGATGTAATAGATCCTTGAAGGCTGTCAGAGCTTTCTGTACAGCTAGCATCTCTTTTTAATTTATGTGCAGATTCCTTTGATCTGCAGTCCATACGCCTTGAACGCACTGTCCTGCCATGTGTGCCCCCCAGGCGTAATCTGATGCATCTGTTGTGATAGTTTGTCTGGCTGGGGGCAAGGTGAAAGGCTGACCCTTGTTGAGGTGACATGCCTGTGACCACCATAGAAATTCCTGTTGTAGGCAGGGAATGAGAGATATCATTGTGTCCAAGCTGTGGCTGTGTTGAGACCATACGCTTTTTAGGTACCACTGTAATTTCCTCATATGCAGCTTTGCAAATGGTATTATTAGTATGCAAGATGCCATGAAGCCCAAGGCCTGCAGAATTTTTCTTGCAGTTAATTGGGTCTTTGTTGCCATTGTTTTGAAATATTGAGTCAGTTGTAGTTACTTGTCTGGCGTAAGATAAGCCTTCTGGGCAGTTGTATTCAAGCTGGCACCCAGGAATGTCATATTTTGTGAGGGTATTAGTTTTGACTTCTTTTCGTTTACTGTGTACCCCAGGCAGTTTAGTAGATGTTTTACAAAGGCCAGATGATGTAAGAGAATGTCCTTGCTTTCTGCTTGGATGAGGCAGTCGTCCAGGTATGGGTATATTTGAATTCCTCTTTGTCTGCAGTATGCAATTACTGGTGCCAGGCATTTTGTGAAGACTCTGGGCGCAGTAGATAAGCCAAAGGGCAGTGCAGATAATTAGAAATGGGTTGAACCTGCAATGAAACGGAGGTATCTTCTGCAACTTTGTCTGATAGGGACATGCAGGTATGCCTCCTTGAGGTCCAACATTACTAGCCATGCTTCCTTGCCCAACATGGGAAGAAGCTGCTGTAGTGTTAGCATCTTGAATTTGGGTACTTGTAAGTAAGTGTTTAGAAATGAAAGGTCCAGAATTGGTCTCCAGGCATTGTCCTTTCCGGGCACTAGAAAGAGTCTTGAGTAAAATCCTTGGCCTTGCTCTCGAGTAGGTACCAGTTGAATGACTCATGTCCATGAGAGCTGCAATTTGCTTTTGTGCCTCTGCCCATTGATTTTGTGGCAGGTTTGGCATTCCTCTTTTCATTGGCAAGGTGTGAAAATGGAATCTGTATCCTCGTAAAATTATGTCTAGGACCTATTTGTCCTTTGTGACAACGTGCCAGTTGTCTGAAAAAAGTGCGAGTTTTCCTCCCAAGGGGGTTGCCAAGAGAGTATTGGCTTGGCCCGATGAGGTGCAAGTCATTGAGTTTGCCTTCTGTGGATTGGCCCGATGAGGTGCAAGTCATTGAGTTTGCCTTCTGGTGGATTGGGACCTGTCTTCTCCTCCCTTCTGTGTTGTAGTACCCCATTGGCGAGGTTTGTACTGGGCTTGTGGTTGTCCTCTGCCCCTTGGACGTCTGTATTTACCCCTCTGTGGTCTGTCAGTAGCTGGAAGAGACCAATTTTTTGTTGGCCAGTTTCTGCTGAAGCGAGGGGGTTGTACCTGTAAGAAATCTTTGACTGTCTGCATAGATTTTGCCTTATCCTCCATTTTCTTTAAGACGACTTCTGCTTTAATTCCAAAAAGAACATCCTGCTGTAAGGGAGCATCTAGAAGTTTTGCTTTAACATGATCAGGCAGAGTTTGTTCCTTTAACCAAGCATGCCTACGTATAACATACCCAGTGACAGCTGCTCTGCAGAAGGCCTCCAAAGAATCAAACCCACATTGTAAAGTATGTTAGCCCACCTGTTCAGTGGCGTGCAACAGATCCTGTATTTCTTTCAATTCAGATTGTTGAGGGAGAGAGGTTATTCTTTGCTTTAACTGAGAGATTAGGAATTGCTGATACTTAAGCATGTGAAATTGGCAATTTAGTGCCCTCATAGCTAGTGTGGCTGAGGTGTAAACCTTTTTTCCTCACCTGTCTAGTGCTCTGGAATCCCTCTCAGAAGGTACAGGGTTTATAGCCATAGAAGCCTTAGCCCCCTTGGGACCCTGGGAGATAGTCTCTGGGTCAGCTATAGGGCTTTTGTAAAGAAATTTGTGGGAATCAGGCACTCTATAGTATATGTCAGGCTTAGCCGGAGCAGGAGGTAGAGAGTCTGGGTTCAAACTGGATTCTAAGTCTTCAGGAGGAGAAGCTGAGGGAATAGAATCCTCAGCATCAGAATCTTCATAAGGGGAGGAGGAGTAATCTTGGTCCTCAGAGGAGTCTGAAGAAATGGACACTTGTTCAGAGGATGCATAATCTTCCTCTTGTCTAGGCCTTTTGTCAGGAGGGGGCTGGGAACCCCTGATTAAAGATATCAAATCTTCAGCCATTTTGAGCATCTGTTTCTTAGGCATGGGGCCTTGAACAGGAGACTGAAGTGCAGTCCTTTTAGATTTAGTAGGAGCCTTCGTCTTAGAAAACGGTTTAATGGTGAGCGTCGTCGGTCTGAAAACGCCTTCAGAAACTGATGGCGTTTCTGTAGCACCGACGTATTTTGCAGCAATGTCATCGGAAGGGCCTGAACTAAATGGCTGCGTCGGCCTGGTGCATTCCGCCAAAATTTCCGTAGGGGTTTCGGGTTCCAGATCTGCAGTAGTCAGGGGCTGCGTGGAAGCCTCACTGAGGACCGGAGACCGGACCAGCCGAGGCCTCGGAATCTGACTTAGGTCTGTCCTTATCCTTGCGTTTTTTGTGCACGCCGGTAGTCGGTTGCTCCGATGGCATGGTGTAGTTAAATTTCCTACCGAAGTAGTGTCGTGCGAAATCAAAGCATCTTTTAATAGTATGCTTATTAAACCTAGCACAAAAACGACAAGAAGTGACGTCGTGGTCTGGGCCTAGGCAAGGTATGCAATAAGAATGAAAATTCTTATGAGGTATTTGCTTCCCACAAGAAATACAATTGTTAACTTTTTCTGACATCGGTCTGAGGCAAGAAAAGTTTCCCCAACGGGGTACTTAGCTTTATAGAAGACTTCAGTCTGAAATTCGAAAATCTCAGGAGTCGGCCGACCGGCACTTGCGAACTGCTTCTGCTTCGGGCACCGCGGGGCAAGAAAGACTGAAGAAAATGGCGTCTGTTGCATTATATATACCCCTGGCGCATTGACGTCAGGGAAGAAGCGACAGCAACCGACGCCGGACCAAGACTTTGGAATTCCGGCCGACTGCGGGACCGCCTGACGACAGGATAACCCAAGTGTGATGACTGCAGCAGGGTAACACGATGAACATCTACAAACTAAACAACTATGTCCATGGAAAGAGTATGCTTTTGTTGAAACTACATCTCCTTTAAAAGAAACCTAATGTACAATTTAGAACTGATATTTTGAATGAACTGGAAGCACAGAATTATTTTTCTAACAGCTCTAAAACAGTTCAGAGTTTACATACATCATTTGATGAAAAGGCATATAGACTGACACCTGTGAAGTATAGATAACATTGCTAGAACATGAAAAAGTACTATATATTCATTGTGTGATAAATGTAATGTGTGTGAAAGGCATTGTACACTATGTATGACAGCCTAAGACTTGTTTCTTTGGTGGGGATACCTCAACATCTTACTAGTTCTTGCCTGAAAAGGCAAGATCAACCATGTGGCCAGTTAGGTCACAGAATTAAATATTGTGTTATAAACTGTTCTTAATCTGAAGAGAAAGGGCATGAATAGTTTGAATGTGCTACTTTGAAAGCTGATGATGTTTTACCTCCTGCCTTTCCAGTAGAGAGAGATGCCACCTTATCTCCTCCTTGCTATACAGCCAAAACCTTCTGTACTGATCAATGAAGTTTGTGATGTTGTTTGTAAACGTGAAATTACTGATGAAGAAAATAAGGATGTAATCTGGGGAACAGCTTAATATACCGATGGTATAGAAACATATCTGCTAAAGTGGAGGAAGGGGAAATTCTATCAGTGGAAGAGTCTAAAAAACAGAAAAAGTATCAGCGAAAAAAACACTGAAAAATGTTAAAAGGGTGAACCGGAAAATCTTATGTATGAATGTCAACGATGATGATGCCAGATGATTGTCTGCTCTACATTGGTGTAACACAGTGTAGTGATACAGTGTTTGTTAGATGCTCAACAAATACACTACAAAGGGAAGAAACTACAGCATATTGGGGATGGGAGATGGGGCTAGAAATGTTCTGACACTGCAGTCTTATTTGGGTCTTTAGACACAGTGATAACACACTGGTAAAATTCTGCCACTGGATTGTAAATTTGAGAGAGACTAAGATTAATAGTTATCCAAGTACAGATACTAATGACTGTCCAAATCATAAAACAATCTGTTCTATCTTTAGTAGCGATTGTGCTGTTATTAAATCAGGGGAAAGGAATAAAAAATTTATTTATGGAACACATTTCCACCAGTTATTGATTTTCTAAATACTGATTCAAGAACTTATTTAGGGAAAACATATTTATCTAAAATACATAAATTATGAAGAAATATAAGCTTATAATTTAAAAATAATTATTGGGATTATTTTACTTTAAGCATGCTAGTGCAATAAACAACAATAAAAGACTAATACTATAAAAAAAGTACAGTTGTGTACACTTACCATAAATGTAGACGTTAGAGTGTATTCACTGTTGCAGTTATTACATTTGAGTAATCTGCTGGTAGGTTGCCCTCAGTCGGCCTGAATAACAAAGTCTTGGGTCCTGCGTTGGTTGCTGTCTCCTCTTCAGTGACATCAGGTCGTCAGGGGTATAAAACATGCAGCCAACGCCATTTTATTCAGTTTTTCTTGCCCCAGATGTCAGGTGCTCCCCAAATGGGGAGAAAAAATATATATATAAACAAACAGTAAATATATAAATGCATTTTTAGAAACTTTACCTTCAACTAATACACAACAAAGGCTTTTGAGTATAGTGAAGGAAAGAAAAGGTATAGAAAGGGGGATGGTGGGTGGGTAACCCGGACTGCAATAGTGAAAACACTCGAACATCTACATTTATGGTAAGTGTACACAACTGTACTATGTTCTTCGTGTTTCACTGTTGCAGTTATTACATTTGGGTAGAATCCCAAAGCTATGGATGGGAGGATGGCACTAAACAGCATTAGGAGCGGCTATAAGGCCCTGCAGGACTGCAGTGGCAAAGCCTGCCCTGGATTTGGAGAACAGAGGTAAATGATGATGCTTTGTGAAGGTATGAACAGAGCTCCAAGTAGCAGCTTCTAGAATGTCTTTGGTTGGGACCCCTCTGAGAAAAGCTGCTAAAGTAGAGGCAGCCCTGGTGGAATGTGATCTAATGGTACAAATAGTAGAAACAAATGCAGTGGCTTATCCATTTAGGAATAGTCTGCTTTGATATAGCCTTCCCTCTGATCCTGCAGCAAACGCTACCAGTAGTTGCTCAGACTTTCTTATTGATTTTGTCCTGTTTAAGAAGAATCTTAGTTGTCTGTGTACATCCAATGAATGCAGAATCCGCTCCCCCTTGTTCTGCGAATTTGGGTAAAATGTTGGCAGGTGAATAGTCTGGTTAAGAGCCACACTGGATACCACCTTAGGCATAAAAGGATTGGTCCTGAGGGACATCCTGTCCGGGTAAAATATAATGAAAGGCTCCACTGCCATGAGAGCCTGTAGTTCTGAAACCCTTCTTGCTGAAGTGACTGCCAAAAGAAAAGCAGTTTTCCAAGACAGAAATTCTATATCCACGGTAGCTGCTGGTTCAAAAGGAGGCAGGGTGAGTTTTCCAGCACAAAATTGAGGTCCCATGCAGGAGTTGGTGCTCTTCTGGGAGGCCTTAAATTTTTGGCCCCTCTAAGATACTGTTTAAACAGTGGATGAGAAAAGAGGGGAGGTTCTGTGTTGTAATGAGCCAAGATGGCAGAGGCATGGATTTTTACTGAAGAAAAAGATAGGCCCTTGTCAAGCATCTCAGTTAAATATTGTAAGATCTGAGGAATATTGGGCTTTGCTGTGTCTATTCCTTGTGCTTGGTTCCAAGCACAAAATATCTTCCATTTATCAGCATAAGATTTTCTAGTACTAGGCCTTCTGGCTTCCAAAATAACATCCATCACAGATTCACTGACAGGTGTGGTTTGAATAACTAGTTGATTAGCCATGCTGCAAGATTCAGAGTTTGGAGCAGAGTGTGCAGAATTTGATAGTTTTGCTGAGACAGTAGATGAGGTGTTTGAGGCAAGTACCATGAAGGAGGATGTGACATGTTCCTTAGAAGCGGGTACCAGTGCTGGCGAGGCCAATCCAAAGCAATTAGGATCATTTTGGTTTTTTCCTGTCTTTTAGTAAGACCTTGGAGAGAAGAGGCAGAGGGGGAAAGGCATAGACTGATCGGTTTTTCCAGCTGAAGGATAAAGCATCCACTTTCCATGTTTTTTGTGATGAACTCTTGTGCAGAATTTGTCCAATTGAAAGTTTTGGGGAGAGGCAAATAGATCTATGTCTGGGCTCCCCATTTCTGTGTTAAGCTGCTGAAGATTTGTGGATCCAGTTTCTATTCATGCGGGTCCATAAGATTTTTGCTTAGGTCGTCTGCCAGAGTATTTTGCTTTCCTGGCTGGAATTGAGCTTGGAGATGTATTTGGTAAGTCAAGGCTGTGTTCCACAAGGCCATAGCTAGTCTGCAAAGGGGGTAAGAATGTGTACCCCCCTGCTTATGTACCACATAACTGTGGCATTGTCCATCTTTATCAGTAGTTGTCCTGGATGAAGTCCTTGAAGGCTGTCAGAGCATTCTGAACAGCTAGCATTTCTTTCTGGTTGATATGCAGATGCATTACGTTTGGGCTCCATTTGCCCTGAATGCATTTCCCTGCCAGGTGGGCCCCCAAGCATAATCTGATGCGTCTGTAGTTAGGGTTTGGGTGGCAGAGGGTAGAATCAATGACCGTCCCTTGTTCTGGTGACATGTCTCTGCCCACCAAAGAAACTCCTGTTGTAGGCAGGGAATGAGAGGAATCCTTGTTTCTAGGCTGTGACAATGTTGACTCCATAAACTTTTTAGGTACCACTGAAGTTTCCTCATATGCAGTCTCGCATATGGAATTAGTAGGATGCAGGATGCCATGAACCCCAAAGCCTGCAGAATTTGTCTTACAGATAAATGGGTTTTTGTTGCCATTTGTTTGAAGTATGTTGTCAATTGCCTTTGTCTGGCGTGAGGTAAGTCATCTGGGCAGTTGTATTCAAGCTTGCACCCAGGAATGTAATTTGAGAGAGTACCAGTTGTGATTTCTTTTCGTTTATGGTGTACCCTAGGCATGCTAGAAGCATTTTTACAAATGACAGATGTTGAAGAGTGTCCTTGTCCTCTGCTTGAATGAGACAATCATCCAGATAAGGATACATTTGAATGCTTCTTTGTCTGCAGAATGCAATTACTGGTGCCAGGCACTTTGTAAAGACCCTGGGCGCAGTAGATAAGCCAAAGGGCAGTGCAGAGAATTGGTAACGCAAAAAACCTGCTTTGAAGCGGAGGTATCTTCTGCATGATTCCCTTATTGGGATATGCAGGTATGCCTCTTTAGCATATGCAGTAGCTGTTGTAAAGTCCGCATTTTGAATTTTGGAATGTCCAGGAACGTGTTCAGAATCAATCAGTCCAGAATTTGATGCCATGAATTTTCTTTTCTGGGTACCAGGAAAAGTCTTAAATAAAAACCTTGTCCTTTTTCCTTTTCTGGTACCGGTTGAATAGCCCCCATATCCATGAGGGACATGACTTGTTTCTGGGCCTCTGCCCACTGATTCTGAGGCAGATCCGGCCATCCGTTTGGAATTGGCAATGTATGGAAATTAAATCTGTTCCCCTGGGATACTATGTTTAATACCCGCTTGTCCTGGGTAATTAGCTGCCAATTATGAGCATGAAGTGCTAGTTTTCACCCCAAGGGGGCTGTCAAAAGATAAGTGCTTGGTGATGGTAGAGGAAAGTCATTGAGACTGCTTACTGTAGGGTTGTGCTTTGTTTCCTCCAGATTTGGAGGTGGAGGCACCCCATTGCTTTGACCTGTAAGAACCCTGTGATTGACATCTGGAGCCTTTTGAGTGCCTGGATTTGCCCGGAGTGGCTCTGTTGGTCACAGGAAAGGACCAATTCTTAGTAGGCCAGTATCTACTGAACCTGGGTGGCTGCACTTGAAAGAAAATCTTTTACAGTTTGCATAGATTTAGTTTTGTCTTCCATTTTCTTTAAAACCTCTTCTGCCTTATTGCCAAACAGAGTATCATGCTGCAAAAGGGCGTCCAACAATTTAGCTTTAACATGATCAGGCAGGTTTTGCTCCTTGAGCCAGGCATGCCTTCTAATCACAGATCCAGTAACGGTGGCCCTACAAGAGGCCTCCAGGGAATCAAAACCACATTGCAAAGTATGCTTTCCAACCTGTTCTGCTGAATGCAATAAATCCTGCAACTCTGTTTACCACACAATCAGAAATCAACATAATTTTCTGTTTCAGTAAGCCCATAACATGCTGTTGATATTTAAGCATATGAAACTGGCAGTTTAAAGCCCTGATTGCCAAGGTTGCAAACGTACAAACCTTCTTACCCCATCTATCCAGCGCCCTGGAATCTCTATCAGAAGGGATAGGATTTTTGGCTGTAGAAGCCTTTACACCCTTGGGATCCAGAGAAATAGTCTCAGGATCAGCAGCAGGATTTTTGAAAAGAAATTTATGGGAGTCAGGAACCCTGTGATATCTGTCTGGCTAACTAGGAGCCGGAGGCAGGGAATCAGGAGCCATGTTTGACTCCGAGAACACATCATCAACAAAGTCTAATACAGGAGGTATTGCCCAAAGGCCTATGCTGAGAAAGAAGGAAATCCCTAAGCCTCTTTTTTGATTCGGAGAAGTCCTGACTCTCCCAGTGAAAATGTTCCCTTAAAGTATGCAAAGTCTCTCCAAAAGAGTAATCCTCAGGAGGAGATGCAGATGGGATGGATTCCTCTGCATCAGAATCCTCATGGGGTGGAACAGAAAATTCCTGATCAGAAGAGGAATAAGAAGAAATAGAAACCTGATCTGAAGATTCATAATCAGTGCCTTGCCTAGGCCTCTTAGCGGGGGGGGGGGGGGGTTGGGAACCCCTGATCAAGGTAATTAAATCCTCAGCCATTTTGATCATCTGTTTTTTAGGCATAGGGGCCTGAGCACATGGCTCATGCGTCATTTTTTAGACATAGAAGTTGTTTTTCACCTTGTTTTTGTTACTGGCGTCGGTTTAATATAAAAATGGTGAGGCCTGAAAACACCCTCAGAAGCCGGTGCCTGCTCAGCGGCTCCGGACCCATCCAAGGGAGACATCCGCGGGTTCAATACTCTGAGAATCTCGTGGCATACCGGACTCCAAATGGGTCTTGGTAGAGGCCTGTGACTCAAAAGTAGCGGGTATCAGGGGCTGTGAAAGTGCCTCACTGAGAACCGGCGACTGGCTTAGGAGGAGCTTCGTCGTCGGTTTTGGACCTCGACGGTCTTTTTCTTTGCGTTTTTTTGTGAACTCCGGTAGTCTGATTGCTAACCGACGACATTTCAGGATAGTTAAATGTTGAACCAAAATATTTAGAAGCAAAAATATACAGACGCTCAATGGTGCGTTGGTTAAATTTAGCAGAAAACCGACAGCAAGGCACGTTGTGATCAGGGCCTAGGCAAGGAATACAGTACAAATGAAAATTCTTGAGGTATTTGTTTCCCACAAGTAATGCAATTATTAACTTTTACTGACATCGGTAAGGAGCAAGAAAAAGTTTCCCCAATGGGGTACTTAGCTTTAGTTTGAAGACTTCGGTTCTGAAACTCGAATACGAAAATTTCAAGAGTCGGCCGACCGGCACTTGCGAACTGCTTCTGCTTCGGGCACTGTGCGGCAAGAAAAACTGAATAAAATGGGGTCGGCTGCATGTTTTATACCCCTGACGACCTGACGTCACGGAACAGGAGACAGCAACCAATGCAGGACCCAAGACTTTGTTATACAGGCCGACTGAGGGCAACCTGCCAGCAGATTACCCAAATGTAATGACTGCAACAGTGAAACACAAGGAACATCTACATCTTTCTTATATTGAAAATGTTCATGGAAATTTATACATAGAACTTTTATTACTCCTCATAAAATAGAACTTGTGTATAAAAAAAGATAGATGTTGGAGATGCAAATCTATGTTAAAAGCTGACTAGCAACATATTGTCTTTGTATTAGGATACAATCTTTTTGGGAATAAATTGTTTTCTACAAGCTCTATGGATAGACATATTTAACTAAATTACTATTTCTGTTTAACACCCCAATTCCTGGAAATGTTCCTAGAATGAAGTAGCCTTTTCTATGGAGTCTGTTCATTATTGCTAAAAAGGTTATTACAACAAATTGGAAAAAAGATATTATTCCCTCATTCAAAAAATTATGGCTAACACCTTCTCAAAACAAGTTAGACACTATTAAAATGAGAACAGATAAAACTATATAACTGGTTCAATTTAGGCATTTTATGAGAAAAATATTGATTTAAAATCTCAACAATGTACATCTTTTACTATTTCTTTGAACAGAAATTGAGACTTAGATTAATTGATGTAGACACTTTTTTCTTTTGGATGATAATATCATTGTGCTAAAAACTTTCTAAAAAAAACTAATTTGAAAATCATTTCACAGGAAAGGAAACTAATTTTCCAGCCATCTTACTATGACAGAAGTTCAACCTTCCTGGACTGACTGTTGAGTAAAGACAGATACATGAGGATCACAATACTGTAAGGGTCTAAAGTACAGTTTTGTACCTACCATAAATGTAGATGTTAGAGTGCTAATACAGCTGCAGTCATAACAGATGGGTTCTCCTGCCGTCAGGCGGGTCCTCGGTCGGCCGAATTCCAAAGTCTAGGTCCGGCGTCGGTTGTCGTCGCTTCTTCCCTGACGTCAGTGCGACAGGGGTATAAAAGAACCAGCCGACACCATTTTCTTCAGTCTTTCTTGCCCCAGATGTCAGGTGCCCCCAGAAGGAAGGCAATACATAAAATAATGTAATAATGCAATGCAATATAATCAAAAAACAGTAGTTGCAAGCAAATACACCATAAAAGAATACCCCTAGAGGGGAAGGTGGGAGGGAAACCTGGACTGCAGCTGTATTAGCACTCGAACATCTACATTTATGGTAGGTACAAAACTGTACTATGTTCATCGTGCATACAGCTGCAGTCATAACAGATGGGTAGAATCCCAAAGCTAAGAAAGGGGTGGTAGGCACTAGGTGGAGCTAGGAGGAGCCAAAATGCCCTGCAAGACTGCAGTGGCAAAGCCTGCTCTAGACTTGGAGTATAATAGTAGGTTGTAGTGCTTAGAGAAGGTATGCACAGAACTCCAAGTGGCTGCTTCTAAAATATCCTTGGTAGGAACTCCTCTGAGGAAGGCTGCAGAGGTGGCTGTGGCCCTGGTGGAATGAGTTCTAATGCCTGTAGGTACAGTTTTGCCATGAAAGGAATAGCAAAAGCGTATGCAGTGGGCTATCCATTTTGAGATTGTCTGTTTGGATATTGACTTTCCTTGAGCTCCTACATAGGCCACAAAAAGCTGTTCTGATTTTCTGAAAGGCTTTGTTCTGTCCAAATAATAACACAGTTGTCTGTGGATGTCCAAGGAATGCAGTAATCTCTCCCCTTTGTTTTGAGGATTAGGATAAAAAGTAGGTAAATGTATGGCCTGATTTAAAGCTACCCTGGATACCACTTTAGGCATAAAGGACGGGTTGGTACGTAATGAAACTCTGTCCTGATGGAAGATGATGAAAGGCTGGACAGCCATAAGAGCCTGTAGTTCAGAAACTCTATGAGCTGAAGTGATAGCCAGAAGGAAAGCTGTTTTCCAGGACAAATATTGTAAATCTGATGAGGCAGCTGGTTCAAAAGGGGGCAAAGTCAGTTTTTCCAGAATGAAATTAAGATCCCAAGCAGGTATTGGTTGTATTCTTGGAGGTCTTAAATTCTTAACCCCTCTGAGGAACTGTCTTAATAGAGGGTGAGAGAGTAAAGGTGGATCAGTGTTGTATTCTGCAGAAATGGCTGAGGCATGGATTTTGATGGAGGAGAACGAAAGTCCACTGCTTAGCAGTTCGGCCAAATATTGTAGTATTTGAGGTAAATTCAGTTTTCCAGGGCACTGGCCCTTTTTCTCATTCCAAACACAAAAACGTTTCCATTTTGCAGAGTAAGCTTTTCTAGTTGATGGCCTTCTGGCCTCCAAAATGACATCCTGCACCTCCTTGGAGAGCAGGGCCTGCTGTGATGCTAAGGAATCTTCCATGCGGCTAGATTGAGTGTCTTCAGCTGACTGTGAAGAGTTTTGAAGCTGTGCTGAGTCAGAAGAAGAGGCATTAGAGGCAGGGTCCATGGTGGGGAATGCGTCAGGCTCCTTAGTAGTGGGTACCAGTGTTGCCTTGGCCAGTCCGGAGCAATGAGGATCATCTTTGGTCTGTCTGCTCTGGTCTTCAATAGGACTTTGGGCAGCAGAGGAAGAGGTGGGAAGGCATAAACTGTCATTGATGTCCAACTGAAAGAGACAGCGTCCACTCTCCAGGCTTTTGGATGGAAGATCCTTGAGCAGAATTTTGTCAATTGATGATTTTTGTGGGAGGCAAAGAGATCTATGTCTGGCCTTCCCCATTCTTGGATTATTTCTGTAAAAACTTTTGGATGCAACTTCCATTCGTGTGGATCTGTCATATTCCTGCTTAGGTTGTCTGCCAGCGTGTTTTCCTTGCCTGGCAAGTACTGTGCTTGTAGCTCCATTTGTAAGTCCATGACCATGTTCCAAAGTGACATGGCCAGTCTGCATAGGGGATAAGAATGTGTTCCTCCCTGCTTGTTTATGTACCACATAACTGTGGTGTTGTCTGTTCTTATCAATAGCTGACCTGGTTGTAGAAGGTCCTTGAAGGCTGTAATAGCATTTATCACTGCTAGCATTTCTTTTTGATTGATGTGAAGGTGCTTTTCTTTTGGGTCCATTTGCCCTGAATGCACCGGTCTGTCATGTCGCCCCAGGCGTAGTCCGAGGCGTCTGTTGTGATGACTTGATTTGCTTGAGGCTTGCTGAATGGAAGACCTGTGTTTGTTTGGCATGCTTGAGCCCACCACAGAAATTCCTTTTGCAGACATGGAATTAGTGGTATCATTTCCAAACTGTGGCTGTGTTGAGACCATATGTTTTTTAGGTACCATTGTAGTTTTTTCATATGCAGCTTTGCACATGGGATTAGTAAGATGCAAGATGCCATGAATCCCAGAGCCTGCAGGATTTTCCTTGCAGTCAGCCTGGTGCAATTTGCCAGTGTTCTGAAATATTGAATTAGTTGCCCCTGCTTCTCTGGCGTGAGGTAGGCCATCTGGGTGTTTGTGTCCAAATTGGCACCCAGGAAAATTATCTTCCGAGAGGGTATTAGTCTTGATTTCTCTTTGTTGACTGTGTATCCTAGAGAGCTTAATAACATTATTACATAAGCCAGATGTTTCAGAAGAATGTGCTTGCTGTCCACTTGGATCAGGCAGTCGTCCAAATAAGGGTATATTTGTATCCCTTGAAGTCTTCAGTAGGCAATTACTGATGCCAGGCATTTCGTGAATACTCTGGGCACAGTAGATAAACCAAAGGGCAATGCAGAGAATTAATAATGTATTGAACCTGCAAGAAATCTGAGGTATCTTCTGCAATTTTGTCTGATTGGGACATGCAGGTATGCCTCCTTGAGGTCCAATGTTACCAGCCAAGACTCCTTGCCCAGCATGGGAAGAAGTTGCTGTAGAGTGAGCATCTTGAATTTTGGTGCAGTAGGAATGTGTTTAGGATGGAAAGATCCAAAATAGGTCTCCAATCTTTGCCCTTCCTTGGCACCAGAAATAGCCTGGAATAAAAACCTTGACCTTGTTCGTGTGTAGGTACCTCTTGAATAGCTTTCATGTTTATAAGATCTGAAATTTGCTTTTGTGCCTCTGCCCTTTGATTGTGTGGCAGGTTTGGCATGCCTTTCATTTTGGAAGGGTATGAAAATGGAATTTGTAGCCTCTGTTTATAATGTTCAGGATCCATTTGTCCTTTGTGACAATATGCCAATTTTTGAGAATAGTGCCAGCTTTCCCCCTAAGGGTGCTGCCATTTGAGACCTGGTTGGCATGCAAAGGGAAAGTCATTGGTTTTGCTTTCTGAAAGATTGCGAGTTGTCCTCACCACCTCTTTGTGTAGGAGCTTGCCATTGTCTGCCTCTGTACGAGCCTTGTGTTTGTCCTCTGCCCCTCGGGCCTGTATCTGCCTCTTTGTGGTCTGTCTGTGGCAGGAAAGGACCAGTTTTGGAAGGCCAATTTCTACTAAAACGTGGGGTTGAACCTGCAGAAATTCTTTCACAGTTTGCATTGATTTAGCCTTTTCCTCCATTTTCCGTAATACTTCCTCAGCATTTGCCCCAAATAGTACATCCTTTTGAAGAGGGGTGTCTAGTAATTTAGCTTTGACATGATCAGGCAAGGCTTGTTCCTTGAGCCAGGCATGCCTACGTATGACTGAGCCTGTAACAGCAGCTCTACATGAGGCCTCTAGAGCATCAAAACCACATTGTAAGGTATGTTTACCCACTTGTTCTGCACTATGCATCAAATCCTGCAACTCCTTCATGTCTGGTTGTTCAGGTTGCGACATTTTACTTTTCAATTGAGATAACAGAAACTGTTGGTATTTTAGCATATGAAATTGACAGTTTAAGGCCCTCATGGATAAGGTAGCCGAGGTATATACCTTTTTTCTCCACCTTTCTAAGGATCTGGAATCTCTCTCGGAAGGCAATGGGTTTTTGGCAATGGAGGCCTTAACTCCCTTGGGCCCCTGTGAGATGGTTTCTAGATCAGCAGCATGGCTTTTGTATAGAAATTGGTGTGAGTCAGGAACCCTGTAGTACCGGTCAGGCTTAACTGGAGCTGGAGGGAGAGAGTCCGGGTTAAGGCAGGCCTCCGAGTAAACATCATCTAGGATGTCCAGGACAGGAGGTATAGCCAGAGGCCTGTGCTGGGGTAACAAAAGAAATTCCCTGAGCCTTTTCTTGGAATCTGAATAATCCTGGCCTTCCCAGTGGAAGTGTTCCCTTAAGGTATGGAGAGTTTCACCAAATGAGTAATCCTCAGGGGGGGATACAGAAGGAATATATTCCTCTGCATCAGAGTCTTCAAAAGGAGAGTAAGACTGTTCCTGATAATCAGAGTGCTCTGAAATAATGGAGCCCTGATCAGAGGAGGGGGAATCTTCCTCCACTCTGGGTCTTTTGTCCGGAGGTGGCTGAGAACCTCTGATTAGAGTAATTAAATCCTCAGCCATTTTAAGCATCTGTTTCTTAGACATGGGGCCTGGAGATGGGCCCTGTGTAGCTGGTCTCTTAGGGTGCATGGTAGCTTTAGACTTGGTGAAAGCCTTGATGGAGAAAGAAGAGGAAGGTCTGAAGACGCCTTGAGTGGAGGTGGACCTGTCCACATTCTGTGTTTCAATGCCAAGCGTGGCTTCGGTATCTGTAGTCAGGGTGTGGGCCGAGGAGCCTGCGACCTCGGGTACAGGAGACACCGCCAAAGATGTGTCGTCGGTAATCAGGGGCTGCGTAGGCGCCTCACCGAGAACCGGACCACGTGTAGTCGGCTTTGGCATGGTGTCGGTAGAGGCCGCGGACCTCGAGTGTCGGTCCTTGTCTTTGCGTTTTTTTTAGACAAAACCGGAGTCGGAGTATCCGACGACATAGTATAGTTAAATGCTTTCCCAAAATAATGCTGGGCGAACTCCGCCCGACGCTTAATAGTGCGTTTGTTGAATGGAGCACAAAAGCGACAGACAGAGACGTCGTGGTCTGGGCCTAAACAAGGTATACAGAGGGAATGGAAATCCTTATGCGGTATTTGCTTCCCACAAGAAATACAATTATTAACTTTGTCTGACATCGGTCTGAGGCAAGAAAAGTTTCCAACGGGTACTTAGCTTTTAAGAAGACTTCGGTTCCAAATTTTTTGTAATCTCAGGAGCTGGCCGACCGGCACTTGCGAACTGCTTCTGCTTCGGGCACCGCACGGCAAAAAAGACTGAATAAAATGGCGTCGGCTGGTTCTTTTATACCCCTGTCGCACTGACGTCAGGGAAGAAGCGACAACAACCGACGCCGGACCTAGACTTTGGAATTCGGCCGACCGAGGACCCGCCTGACGGCAGGAGAACCCATCTGTTATGACTGCAGCTGTATGCACGATGAACATCAAAGCTTCCTGACATTCTTTACAATATTGTCCTTTGAATTAATTTAACTGTCAGGGATTCTCTATTTCTGACCACAACATTTTGTTAAGAGCTTACTAGAAGAGGTAAATGCTTATCTAGCCAACAAACTGTAAAGGGAGGTCAGTTTCCTTTTGATGATGGAAGACAACATAGGTAAACAATTTTTCACCCAGTAGGAAATATTACAGGTTGTAGAAAATTTATCCGACGTGCACCAACTTAAAAATAAAATTCTCTCTTTGGAACAAACTGACAGACTGTGATTTATTACCCAGCCTTTTGTTTCACATGAACTGCAGAAGGCGACTAGTAAAGCTAGTGTAGACATAGTTCCTGATGAAGATGGCATGGGGTAGGTTTTTTATAAAAGTTGCCTGTTGTAAACGAATGGTTTCACTCTGGCCCACATTTGAAAGATATCTGCAGAGGTTTAGTAAAACTCGCATAGAAAAAGAAAGTTATTAAGAAAAGACTTGAACAAATTGGGAGAGCATTAACAGTGTGCAATGTAGATTACAAAACATTCATGAGTTTATTAAACAGGTGTATGAAGGTCATGCCGAGATTGATAAGGGGAAAGAGTTTATGGGATAAAGGGACTTTCTATTTGTGATGTGTTATTTCTTCTTAAAGACGTAACTTCAGGGTTTGCAAATAACATGATTATGGGTAAAGTAATAGCATGTGCTATTCAGAAGACTTTTGATTCCCTCCATCATACACATATTTGGGATATTTTAAGAGCTTTTTTTTCCAACTGCACGCTGGCAATTCATAAAAGGTTTTTATGAAGCTTCTTGGGTTACACCTCTCGTAAATGGTGGCTAGGTAGGCAAATTAACTGTGGAGATGAAAAGTACAGTTGTGTACACTTACCATAAATGTAGATGTTCGAGTGTATTCACGGTTGCAGTCATTACATTTGGGTAATCTGCTTGCAGGTTGCCCTCAGTCGGCCTGATTAACAAAGTCTTGGGTCCTGCGTCGGTTGCTGTCACTTCCTTCCATGACGTCAGGTCGTCAGGGGGTATAAAACATGCAGCCAACGCCATTACATCAGTTTTTCTTGCCCTAGATGTCAGGTGCCCCCCTAATGGGAAGCAATTAAATATATAATACAATGGTATACCTCCAACAAAAAAGCAAATACACCAAAAAGCTTTTAAGCATAGTAAAGAAAGGTAGAGGTATACCCAAAAGAAGTTAGGGGGCTGGAGGGAGGGTAACCAGGACTGCAACAGTGAATACACTCAAACATCTACATTTATGGTAAGTGTACACAACTGTGCTATGTTCTTCATGTTTCACTGTTGCAGCCATTACATTTGGGTAGATTCCCAAAGCTATGGTTGGGAGGAGGAATTTAGATAGCATTAGGACCAGCTATAAGGCCCTGCAAGACTGCAGTGGTAAAGCCAGCTCTAGATTTAAAGAAAATTGGCAAATGATAATGCTTGGTGAAGGTATGTATAGGACTCCAGGTAGCAGCCTCTAGAATGTCCCTGGTAGGGATGCCTCTGAGAAAGGCTGCAGAGGTAGATGCAGCCCTGGTGGAGTGAGGTCTGATCCCCTGAGGGATAGGTTTTCCATGGTGCTTATAACAGAAATGAATGCAATGGCCTATTCATTTAGAAATAGTTTGCTTTGAAATAGCCTTCCCCTCTGCCCCTGCAGCAAATACCACCAGCAGTTCAGATTTCCTTTGAGGTTTAGTCCTGTCCAAGTAGAATCTTAGTTGCCTGTACACATCTAAGGAATGCAGTAGTCATTCCCCTTTGTTCTGTGGATTGGGAAAAAAGGTTGGCAAATGAATGGACTGATTAAGAGCCACACTGGATACCACCTTGGGCATGAATGATGGATTGGTTCTGAGGGACACACTGTCCGCATGAAAGATGATGAAAGGCTCCACTGCCATAAGGCCTGTAATTCAGATACCCTTCTAGCTGAAGTGATTGCTAAAAGGAAAGCAGTTTTCCAAGAAAGACATTTTAAGTCTGCAGTAGCAGCTGGCTCGAAAGGAGGTAGAGTGAGTTTCTCCAAAACAAAGTTAAGATTCCAGGCTGGGGTTGGAGCTCTCCTGGGTGGTCTCAAATTTTTGGCCCCTCTGAGGAACTGCTTGAGCAGAGGATGAGAGAAGAGGGGAGGTTCTGTATTATGAGCTGAAATGGTTGCGTGAATTTTGATAGAAAAAGACAGGCCCTTGTGAAGCATCTCAGTTAGGTACTGTAAAATCCGAGGTAAGTTGGGCATTGCTATGCTCATCCCTTGAGCTTGGTTCCAGGCACAGAATCATTTCCATTTTCCAGCACAGGATTTTCTAGTACTAGGCCTCCTAGCCTCTAGAGTGATATCCATTACAGGTTTACTGAGGCATGGTAAAGGAGAGATTAGGTGATTAGCCAGGCTGCTAGGTTCAGTGTTAGAAGCTGAGGGTGCAGAATCTGGTTCTCCTGCTGAGACAGCAGGGAAAGCATCTGAGGCAGGTGCCATGGAGATAGCCGTGACACTGCGCAGGAGTGGGTACCAGTGTTGGCACAGCCAGTCTGTTGCAATCAAAATCATCCTTGGTTTGTCCTGTTTGATTTTTAGTAGTACTTTGGAGAGCAGAGGCAGAGGGGGGTAGGCATAGACTGATAGGTTTTTCCAGCTGAAGAAAAGAGCATCCACTTTCCAGGCTTGTTTGTGGGGAGTCCTTGTGCAAAATGTGCCCAATTGGTAGTTCTGGGGGGAGGCAAACAGGTCTATATCTGGGCTCCCCCATTTGCTTGTCAACATGCTGAAAATCCTTGGTTCCAGTTTCCACTCATGTGGATCTATGATGTTTCTGCTTAGTCCATCTGCCAGTGTATTTATTTTTCCTAGCAGGAATTGAGCTTGTAGATGTACTTGGTAGCTCAAGGCTGTGTTCCACAATGCCATGGCTAGTCTGCAAAGGAGGTAAGAATGTGTACCCCCCTGCTTGTTTATGTACCACATCACAATGGTGTTGTCAGTCTTTACCATTAGTTGTCCTGGAAGAATGTGGTCCTTGAAGGCTGTCAGAGCATTCTGTACAGCTAACATTTCCTTTTGATTGATATGCAGGTGCATTTGACTTGGGCTCCATTTGCCCTAAATGCACTTCCCTGCCAGATGAGCCCCCCATGCATAGTCTGAGGCATCTGTTAGGGATTAGGTGGCAGGGGTGGTGTGAAAGGTAGTCCCTTGTTTTGGTGGCAAGTCTCTGCCCACCAAAGGAACTCTAGGCATAGGCAAGGTATAACAGGAATAATTGCCTCTAGATCCTGAGAATATTGACACCATAGGCTTTTTAGATACCACTGTAGTTTCCTCATATGAAGTCTTGCATATAGAATTAGAAGGATGCAGGAGGCTATGAACCCCAAGGCTTGCAGTACTTGTCTTAAAGATAGCAGGTTTTTTTGTGGCCACTTGTTTGAAGTAGGTTGTCAAATGAATTTGTTTCTCTGGCGTGAGGAAAGCCATCTGGGAAGTTGTATTCAAGTTTGCTCTTAGGAATAATTTGTTGACAGGGTACCAGGTATGATTTCTTTTCGTTTATGGTGTACTCCAGACAAGTTAGAACCCTTTGTACAAAAGCCAGATGATTCAAAAGTACGTCCTGGCTTTCCACCTGAAGTAGACAATCGTCCAGGTATGGGCATATTTGAATATTTCTTTTCCTGCAAAATGCTATAACTGGAGCAAGGCACTTTGTGAATACCCTGGCTGCAGTAGATAAGCCAAAGGGCAGTGCAGAGAACTGATAATGCATGTAGCCTGCTTTGAAGCATAGGTATCTTCTGCATGACTCCCTTATTGGGATATGCAGGTATGCTTCTTTTAAATCTAGTGTTGCCAACCAGGCATCTTTGCTTAGCATAGGAAGCAACTGGTGCAGAGTCAACATCTTGAATTTTGGAATCTCCAGAAAGGTGTTGAGAGTAGACAGGTCCAATATGGGATGCCATGCGTTGTCTTTTCTGGGTACCAGGAAAGGTCTGGAGTAGAAACCTTGTCCTTTTTCCTCTTCTGGTACCAACTGAATAGCCCCCATGCTTAAAAGAGAAAGAATTTGTTTTTGGGCCTCTGCCCACTGATTTGGGGGTAGGTCTGGCCACCCGCTTGGTGTTGGCAACGTGCGGAAACGAAATCTGTATCCCTGGGACACAGTATTTAAAACCCATTTGTCCTGGGTAATGAGTTCCCAGTTCTTTGCATGAAGAGCAATCTTTCCCCCCCAAAGGGGCAGTCAGTTGTTAAGTGCTTGGGAATTTTCAAAGGAAGTCATTAAGACAGCTTACCATAGGGGGGAGTCTTATTACTCCCAGATTTGGAAGCCCCCCACTGCTTAGTCCTGTACGTACCCTGGGACTGCAGCCTAGGAACTCAGCTGGACATGGGCTTGGACTGAGAAGGCCTGGAAAGGACCAATTCTTGGAAGGCCAATGCCTACTAAATCTTGGAGGTTGTACTTGTAAAAAATCTAACAGTTTGCATAGATTTAGCTTTTTCTTCCATCTTTTTAAGAACGTCTTCTGCCTTGTTGCCAAACAGGCGGTCCTGGTTTAGGGGAGCATCCAGTAATTTTGCTTTAACATGATCTGGTAAGGATTGCTCCTTAAGCCAAACATGCCTTCTAAGTACAGACCCAGTTACAGCCGCCCTGCAAGACGCCTTTAGAGAGTCAAAACCACATTGCAAAGTATATTTTCCAACCTGTTCAGCTGAATGCAATAAATCCTGTAAATCCTTATTTTCAGCACAATCAGGAAACATCATTTTCTGTTTAAGCAATCCAATAATATGCTGCTGATACTTCAACATATGAAACTGGCAGTTCAAGGCCCTAATGGCCAAAGTTGCAGAGGTGTATACCTTCTTACCCCATTTATCCAGCACCCTGGAATCTCTATCAGAGGGGGTAGGGTTATTGGCAGTAGTAGCTTTAATGCCCTTGGGCCCCTGTGAAATGGTTTTAGGATCCGCAGTGGGATTTTTGAAAAGGAACTTGTGAGAGTCAGAAACCCTGTAATATCTGTCAGGTTTCCTGGGAGCAGGAGGTAAAGAGAATCAGGGGGGCCAAGCTAGATTCCAAAATGGCATCGATAACAATGTCCAGGAGATAAAGAATCAGGGGCCAAGCTAGATTCCAAAACGGCATCGACAACAATGTCCAGTACAGGGGGGATAGCTAAAGGCCTGTGCTGGGGGAGGAGTAAGAAATCTCTAAGCCTCTTTTTAGAATCAGAGAAATCCTGACTTTCCCAACGAAAATGCTCCCTGAGAGTATGCAAGGTTCACCAAAAGAGAAATCCTCTGGGTGGAAGCACAGGGAATGGAGTCCTCAGCATCCGAATCCTCATAGGCAGACAAGGGTAAAGCCTGGTCAGAGGAAACAGAAAATTCAGAATCCTGGTCAGAAGTATTATAACCAAACTCGGTCCTAGATCTCTTAGAGGGAGATGGCTGGCTTCCCCTGATCAAAGTAATAAGGTCTTCAGCCATTCTAATCATCTGTTTTTTAGGCATAGAGGCCTGGGTATATGGTCTAGGCGTCAGCTTTTTAGGTATGGTTCGAGGTTTAGGCCTTGAAGAAGATTGAGTCGGTTTAATATGCAAGTAAGCAAGCCTGAATACACCCTCAGAAGCCAGTGCCTGCACAGCGGCTCCAGACCCATCCAAGGTAGAGACATCCGCAGGTTCTACAGTTGAAGCATCTCGCGGCATACCGGACTCTGAATGGGTCTCAGTAGAGGCCTGCGAATCAGAAGTAGCGGGTATCAGGGGCTGCGAAAGCGCCTCACTGAGTACCGGCGAACTGGCGACTGGCTTAGGAGAAGTCGTCGGCAGCTTTGGACCTAGGCGGCCTGTCTTTATCTTTGCGTTTTTTTCAGAATATCGGTAGTCGAATGGCTGATCGAAGACATATCCGGATAACTGAACAGAGTACCAAAAATTTTAGAAGCATAAATATGTCTACGACGAAAAGTACGTGTCTTAAATAAGACACAGAACAGACAGCGAGGTACATCGTGGTCAGGGCCCAGACAAGGAATACAGTACGAATGAAAATCTTTATGAGGTATTTGCTTTCCGCAAGAAATGCAATTATTTACTTTTACTGACATCGGTTAAGAGCAAGAAAAAGTTTCCCCAACAGGATATTTAACTTTTAGTTGAACACTTCGGATCTGAAACTCGAAAATGAAAATTTCAGGAGTCAGCCGCCCGGCACTTGCAAACTGCTTCTGCTTCGGGCACTGCACGGCAAGAAAGACTGATGTAATGGCGTCTGCTGCATGTTTTATACCCCTGAGAACCTGACGTCATGGAAGAAGTGACAGCAAACGACGCAGGACCCAAGAGTTTGTTAATCAGGCCGACTGAGGGCAACCTGCAAGCAGATTACCCAAATGTAATGACTGCAACAGTGAAACACGAAAAACATCAAGGTTGTCCATTAACTCTATTAATTGCAACAATAGTGATCCTACCTACTGTGCATTTACCAGCATTTTAAGTTCAGACAGTATGGTGGCACTTGTTAAAAAAATTGCATTGGTTAGAAAAAGTGTGAATAGTTTAATACAATGTTTTTAGACAGTAGGAATAGTCATTAATAAAACTATATGGCATGCTTTTGGGGAAATGTGATTTATGATGCATCTTTTTGTAGCGTATCTATAAAAAAGTGTGAGGTATAATTGTTTGGTAAGCAGCAAATAATTAAAGGTTGCAGGCACTGCAAAATACTCTACTGTATGGAAAACTTTTCAGTTGTCTTATAGGAAAAAAAAGCTAATCTTCAACATTCTGTCATGTTAACAAATTAAATTACTTTGGTAGAGTTTACTTGTTTCTTTTTTCAACAGAGATGTAACTGCCGAGTTCTCACTTGAACCCTATACAAAGGGGAATATTACATAACACCTGTTACTCAGGGTGGGTTAGGTCAGACTATCCCAATATTTTTCTTACATTCTTTATATTAATATCAGATTCTTTCCAAGTTGAAATAAGAAGTCTCTAGTGCACTATATCTTATTTTTCAGCATTAGTGTGTATGTTACAGACACTATAAAAAGGAAGTTTTCAGTTAAAGGAGAATAAGAAGTTATGTTCTTACCATAACGTTCCATGTTAGTCGTCTTCTTCTCGCCTTCTTCTTGCTGGATGGGTTCGGAGCCGACCCTCGGCTCCGACTCGGCCTATACTATAGCTCGAGAGCTATTTTTTACCGGCTCGAGGCAGCCCTATATCACACAATACCATGCGCTAACTCCCCAGATCTCGTTGGCAGCTAACACATAGTATAAATTTATTATTATTATCCTTATTTCCAAGTACGGACTCCCTGCTGGTAACACTAAGGATACGGGGACACCGTAAAGTATTGTATCACATGAAATAAAAGGACTCAGAGACCTTCAAGTCTGTCCAGGCTAGGGGGCAGGAGGGAGGGACGCAAGAAGAAGGCGAGAAGAAGACAACTAACATGGAACGTTATGGTAAGAACATAACTTCTTAATGTTAAGTTGTCATTCTCACCTTCATTCTTGCTGGATGGGACAGCGTCCCTAGCACCTTGGTCCTGGGTGGCTCAATGGAACAGACTCCTGAGTACGGTGGAACCAAAGTCAGCTCTATTTCTGGAGGCTATATCAAGTTTGTAATGGGCAATAAAGGTATATTGAGAAGCCCATGTAGCCGCTGCACATATGGCGTCTAATGGTAACCTTGCTTGAAAGGCTGTTGATGTTGATAGTGCCCTAGCTGAATGAGCCTTAGGCCTAGACGGGAGTTGCCTGTGTCTCAACTCGTAGACAAAGGTAATAAAAAGAAGTTATGTCCTTACCATAACGTTCCATGTAGAGTGTTCATCTCGCCTTTGTTCTTACACACGGGTTCCTCGGCTCCGAGTCGGCCGAACTGCAAAGCTCTGAATCTCAGAGAAGCTCGAGACCAGCCCATATCCCACAATCCTCCCTGCCATTACTCAGATCTAGTTTAAAAACAAACCAGACCAAAAGATCCAACACCTCCGGTGCTAGAAGTATACACTCTCTTCAGCCATTCAGAGACACTCTCTCACCATAGCAATAACCAATGGTCTAAACATATATCCCATAACTAATGGTCTAAACATATATCCCATGATACACGGGAGCATATACCCCGGAAGGGGTCAAGACACGTCGATCAGACTCTAATCCTACCAGTTCTTCCAAACACGTGGGGGATGTAAGAACAAAGGCGAGATGAACACTCTACATGGAACGTTATGGTAAGGACATAACTTCTTTATGTAAGAGTGTTCAATCTCGCCATTTGTTCTTACACACGGGTAGCGTCCCTAGCTCCGTCACCCCGAGTGACTCATGGAAGAACATTCCTAAGCACAGTGGGACCAAATGATGTCCTATCCTTGGAGATTTTGTCTACTCTATAATGAGTGATGAAAGTATGTGGTTTAGACCACGTGGCTGCTGCACAAATAGTGTCCAAAGGCAAACGAGCTGCATGAGCTAAGGAAGTGGAGACGGATCTGGTAGAATGGGCCTTAGGTTTGGTGGGCAAGGATTGCTTTGATTTAGAGTATACAAATGTTATACAGTCAACAAGCCATTTAGATAGTGTGCGTTTAGTAATTGCCATGCCCTTTTTATTGCCTGCAAATGCGAAGAAGAGCTGATCTGTTTTCCTGTAATCTTTGGTCCTATCCAAATAAAATGTTACTTGCCTGTGAACATCCAACTTGTGCAACATATACTCCAGTTTGTTAGTATGGTTTTTGAAAAAGGTAGGGAGTTCTATAGACTGGTTAATATTCGTAACTGAGCATACTTTTGGAAGGAAGGATGGATTTGTACGCAAAGAGACCCTGTCTGGATGGAATATCAAGTAAGGTGGTCTGACCGATAATGCTTGCAACTCCGATACTCTACGAGCTGAAGTCACGGCGACGAGAAACAGCGTCTTCCACGATAAGAACTTTAAGAGACATGACGAAGCAGGTTCAAAAGGTGGCAACATGAGTTGCGACAGCAACAAATTCAGGCTCCATGGAAAGAAAGGTTTTCTGACCGGCAGTCTAAGATGGAAGGTTCCTTTCATAAAGGCCTTACAAAGTCTGAGAGACATAATGGGAGAACCTTCCTCACCAATATGGAAGTTTGATATGGCCGCCAACTGTACTCTTAGCGTGGAAGTAGAAGCTCCTTCGTGAAAAAGGATAGATAAGAATTCTAAAATTTTATGTAGAGGAGCTACCAAGGGGTCTAAGTTTTGGCTTGATGCCCAATATACACAGCGTTTCCACTTACTCGTATAGAGTTTAGTAGTGGAAGCTTTATGAGAAGCAACCAGAATGTGTTGAACTGCCGGGGGAGTAGATGAGACCTGGCTAGGCAGGGAAGCGGAGCAGCCAAGCTGCTAGTTTGAGGGACTGTAGAGATGGGTGAGGAACTCCCGACGAATGTGTCAGTAGATCTGGTACTGGGTCCAGAATCCATGGTTCCTCTATTTGATGGGCTCGAAGAAAGGGGAACCATATTTGACGAGGCCAGAATGGGGCTATGAGTATTATAGTCCTTTCCAGGTTCCTGGCTTTCTGTAGAAATCTGGGAATCAAGGGAGTAGGCGGAAATGCATATAGGAGACCCGGGGGCCAATCGTGTATCAGTGCGTCCCTGGGGACATCCCCCGGAAGGGGTAGAAGGGCAAAGTAGCTTCTGCATTTTGCATTCAACGGGGAAGCAAACAGATCGCAGCAAGGCTAGCCCCATTTGCGGAAGATCATTTCCGCCGTCTGTGAATTGAGGGACCACTCGTGAGGTAACAGGATGGCTCTGCTCAACCTGTCCGCAATGACGTTGGATAACCCCGGGATGTGCGTTGCTATCAGAAAGCGACCCGTGAACTCTGCCCATTGCCAAATTCTCATGGCCTCTCTGCATAACGGGTAAGACCTGGTTCCCCCTTGCTTGTTTATGTACCAGACTACAGACATGTTGTCTGTCTGAACTGCTACTGTTCCTAGAGGTAAGAGGGCTTGGAAGTGTTGCAACGCCAGGAACACCGCCCTCAACTCCAGAACATTTGTGTGTAGAGTGTACTCCGTGCTGGACCATTCTCCTTAGACTGTTCTTCCCTGAAAAAGGCCCCCCCACACTATCAGGGAAGCGTCCGTGGTTATTGTGGCTGTTGGACTGGGTAGAACGA
The DNA here is from genome assembly GCF_019279795.1 of Protopterus annectens. Lineage (NCBI taxonomy): Eukaryota > Metazoa > Chordata > Ceratodontiformes > Protopteridae > Protopterus > Protopterus annectens. The sequence continues at coordinate 43,684,469 of NC_056735.1, forward strand.
ACGGACGACCTATAGTGAGGTTCTAATCGCTCACCCACCATGAGAGGTCCCGTCTGCAAGAGTCTGTTATCCTGATCTCGTGCGCTAGGGGTAGGTGTTGGAACGACCACTGCGTGAAGAGCAACCATTGTAGGATCCTCATGTGTAACCTTCCCATAGGGACTGCAATTAGTGCGGCTGCCATCAGTCCCAACACTTTTAACACCAGTTTGGCTGGGGCTTTCTTGCTGACCAGAAGAAGAACCTGCTGTTTGAGGGTTGAGGCTCTTATTGGAGGGAGCTTCAGTAGTGTCGAACGTGTATTTAGATCTGCTCCGATGAAGGAAATACACTGTGAGGGCGATAAGCAAGACTTTTCGAAGTTTATAGAAATCCCTAAGTGGGAACAAAGGCTGATTGTGTAGTCTCTGGCTTGCAATAGACGACGCTCGGTGGAGGCGGTGAGGAGCCAGTCGTCCAGATAGGGAAACACCTGGAATCCTTGTCGTCTCAAGTGAGACGCAACTACTGCCATGCATTTGAATACCCTGGGGGCTGAGGTGAGTCCAAAGGGCAGAGCTCGAAACTGAAAGTGACTGGCTCTCAGCCGGAAGCGCAGGTGATCTCTGGACGTTCTGGCCATTTTGATGTGGTAGTACGCATCTTTGAGATCTATAGAGCACATCCAATCGTCCTTCTGTAAGAATCGATTGAAGTGTGACCATCCGGAACTTTTCCTTCTTCACAAAGTTGTTGAGATGGCTGAGATTAAGATCTGTCTCCAGTCCTCTGTCTTTTTTGGAACTAAAAAAGAACCTTGAGTAAGTTCCAAATTCTCTTTGGTCCGCCGGGACTGGTTGGATGACTCTGTTTTCGAGCAGCTTTGAAATTTCTACAGCTGCTAGATTTCGCAGACGGGTTGGCACGTCTGGAAACTTTTTTGTAGAGGCGTTGATGTGAAGGGGATTTTGTATCCTCTGGTTATAATGCTTTTTACCCAAGAATCCGAAGTAATGTTTAGCCAGGCCAGTGGGTATAAAGTCAAGCGACCCCCGACTGCCTCCAGAGCAGGACAGCCGGGCCTTCCTTCAGGAGTGCTGGAAAGGCTTCCCAGGGACGGAATCCCTGTCGCATTGGTTGTGCGGACCCCTCTCTGTCGCCGGGGCGGCGTCTTCCATTTCTACCCCCTCCTCTGCCTCTGGAGGGAGTATCACTTTGTGTGGTCTGGAAAGATCCCGGATTCTTACGGAACCACATTTTTCCGCCTTGTTGCCCTTTGGGGTACGGTCTAGTAGGAGCGGAAAAACAGACCCCGACAGCAGACAGGGTCTTTCCCTCTTGCTCGCACCGAGTGAGAGTCTCCTTAACCTTGGGCCCGAAAAGTGTGGCACCATCAAAAGGGGCATTGGCAAAGGAAGACTTGAAGGCTTCCGCAAAGGAGCACAGCCGCATCCATGATCGTCTTTGAAGAGCAATCGCTAAAGCTGCAGCTCTACTCGATCCCTCGGCTGCATACGAGATGAGCCTCATGGATGAGTTTACTATGGAGGTGAGGGTGTTAAGTTGTGCTATTACTTTTTCTGAAACAGCAGCATCTGTGTTACCCTGGAGGGCATCTGTCAGCTCCTTGATGAGATCCCTCTGCAAACGTGTGAAGTGAGTCAAATAGTTTAGCGAACGCATGGAAAAAGTCGCTGAACTAAAAACGCGCTTCCCATATCTGTCCATAGTCCTAGAATCCTTATTAGGAGGATGAACAGATGAGGAAGACTCAGACATCTCCATTTTCGTGGCTGCCGCCACCACCATAGTGTCGACAGGAACTCCCTTGGTGAGATAAGATTTATCTTGGGGGGCAGTGATGAACTTGTTTGGTTTCCTAGGGACTGGTTCCACCGTGTCAGGTGCCTCACGCCTTCGAAAGCAATCAAATCCATTAATTCATCAAGGGCGGAGTCACCCAGGAGGTAGAAGGTTGAGCCCCAAAGCCTTCAGCAGCACCGACTGTCCTCAGTGGGGGCTAGGGATTGCCAATCACCCCTCTGTTTCAAGATCTCCAGGATGTCTGCAAATGACACATCCTCCGAGGGTGATTTGGGGGACCCCTCTGCCTCATCCAAGTCGGTGTCAGACGTTAGAGATCCCTGTGGGGAATCTATGTGCCTCCTCTTGCACAACCGTTTCCTCGGGACCTCATCAGAGGGGGCTTCTGGTGAGGCCTCCAAGGAACAGGGGGAACCCTCTAGGGGTGGCTGAGGCAATTGGGCTCTACGCTTGGGATGGATCGTGGGAGCAGAAACAGAAAGCGGCCCTTTTGGGGAAGGAGAAGAGTCCCCTGATGATGTGGTTGTCTGTGCAGACAATACTTTCCTCATAAGGTCAAAGGCCCCCGAACCTCTGGCCGAGGGCTCCCCCGGTTCCGAAGAACACGGGAGCATCCCAGACCCAGGTGCCGTGGGCTCCGACCCCGAGGACGGAGCCGAGCCAGTCTGTGCCGAGGCCCCGAGAGGGAGAGTCGGTACCGACAGGTCGGTATGACTCTCGGCCCCGGAACAGAGGAGAGACCGTCGGCTCCACGACTCCCCTATTGGTTCCGAAGGAGTCGAAGTCAATGGTGTCGATCGTGCAATGGACGGTTTCGGCACCCAGGGCTCCACTATCATCAGGTCATCCTCTCCCGGCTCCGAGATCTGGGTGGGTCTCGAAGGAGGACCCGTTGGAGATATGGGGAGGCCTTCTAGTTTCGACACCAACTGGGAGGAAACTGCAGTTAGCTTGGAAAGGGCCGTGTTTTCCATGAGTTTTTGCATGACACGATCCACATCCGTCTCAGATAAAGGTCTGGAAGAACGGGTCGAAGGAGCCGAAGATGGCACCGACCGAAGAATGGACGGTGGTGGCAGCTCCGACACTGGTTCCAAGATCTGGGGCTCAGGAAAAGATAAATGTTCGATGCTCGGCCCCGAGATCTGTGGAACCGGCGAACGAACCTTAGAAGATGAACTCGGAGCCGATGACATGGGCTCCGACATCTTCGACCCCTTAGAGGATTTAGATGCCTGATCCGACTTGTCCAAATCCTCTTGAAAGGCAGGCTTCAGTAACCCTCTGTCTATGAGCGTCCTGCGTCTAACTGTCATGACCCTCCCGCTAAAGGAATGGCAAATAGAGCAATCCTCTTGAAGATGGAGATGGCCAAGACAGTAGACGCAGGAAGCATGATTGTCAGTAATGGACATTTTCTGCCCACACTGACATCTTTTAAAGCCAGATTTAGCTTTTTCTGACATAGTAATAAAACAACAATAGCTAATGAGTATAGAAAAACTGCTAATCCTATATGTATATAGATATGGAGAAAGGGCTATATAAAAGAAGACACTCACAAAACCACACCCAAAGAAGAAGGGTTAGGCCACAAAAGGGTGCCTGAAGAAAAAAAAGGGATATATATAAAAAATCAGTATCTTAGCTGTAAATAGTAAACAATCTCAATTTTCTATCTGGTCCGAGCTCTCCTCGATCCGATCTGTTGCAGCGGCAAACTAGATCTGGGTAATGGCAGGGAGGATTGTGGGATATGGGCTGGTCTCGAGCTTCTCTGAGATTCAGAGCTTTGCAATTCGTCCGACTCGGAGCCGAGGATCGGCTCCGAACCTGTGTGTAAGAACAAACGGCGAGATTGAACACTCTTACATTGGATGTCAACCATCTGGAAAGAGTAACCTTTGATACTGGAAGCCCTTTCTTCCCTTCAGCATAAGAGAGAAAGAGCTGATCTGACTTTGAGTTGTTTTGTCCTGTCTAGATAATATCGTAGCTGGCGATGAACATCCAATGAATGTAATTTCTGTTCAGCCCTGTTTGAGTAGTCTGGGAAGAAGACAGGCAAGTCAATAGAGTGGTTTAGATTTGCTTCAGAGGAAACTTTCGGTAGGAAGTAAGGGTTTGTTCTGAGAGTTACCCTGTCTTTATGAAAGACCAAATAAGGGGGACGGACAGACAAGACTTGGAGTTCCGATACCCTTCTGGCAGATGTTATGGCTACTAAAAACAGAGTTTTCCAAGATAGAAGCTTGAGGGAGCAAGAGGCTGCGGGTTCAAAGGGAGGCAGAACCAATGATGTTAGAACCAAATTTAAATCCCATAGTGGAGGCGGATCCTTAACGGGAGGTCTAAGCAAGAAGATGCCCTTGAGAAAGGCCAAATTTAAATCCCATTGTGGAGGCGGATCCTTAACGGAAGGTCTAAGCAAGAAGATGCCCTTGAGAAAGGCTTTACAGAGTTTGTGGGACATAATATTTGCTTCTGAGAGCCCCACATGAAAATTAGCAATGGCCGCTAATTGTACTCTGACAGTGGCTGACGATGACCCTGAATGAAAAAGCTCCGCCAGAAAGTCTAGAACCTTATGAATTGGTGCATGGAAAGGATCTAAGGACCTAGCTTGTGCCCAGAGCGAAAAACACTTCCATTTACTCGCACAAGTCTTCCTAGTATTGGACTTATGGGAAGCAAGAATGATATCACGGGCAGGAAGAGAAATAAGGGGAAGCCTGGCTATGGCTGGAAGTGGAGCAACCAAGCTGTGAGGTTGAGGGAATGAAGAGACTGATGCAGCTTGCCCGTTAGATGGGTCAACAGATCCGGAAGGGGTTTCCAGATGCCAAGGCTGTTCCAGTAGATAACTGTGCAGGAACGGAAACCATACTTGTCGAGGCCAATACGGAGCAATGAGAATCATTTTGGATCTCAATGCGGTTGCTTTCTGAATTAATTGTGGAATCAACGGTAAGGGGGGAAAGGCATATAGAAGACCCCGGGGCCAATCGTGAACAAGAGCTTCTCTGGGGGGATGGCCTGGTAGAGGGAAGAGTGTGAAGAAGTCGAGGCACTTGCTGTTTTGAGGGGTTGTGAAAAGATCGCAGCAAGGCTGGCCCCACTTCTGAAATATTCTGTCTGCTACCGCCTGATTTAGAGACCACTCGTGAGGCATGAGGATTGTTCTGCTCAATCTGTCCGCTATGACGTTGGAATTCCCAGGGATGTGCATTGCTATCAGAAACCCTTGAGAGGAAATCGCCCATTGCCAAAGTCTGAGTGCTTCTCGACATAGGGGGTAGGACTTTGTTCCGCCCTGCTTGTACCACACCACAGACATATTGTCCGTTTGAATTGCTATAGTCCCTGTGGGAAGAGAGTCCTGAAGGACTTGCAACGTTAAAAGCACCGCTCTCATCTCTAGGACATTTATGTGCAGGTGGCATTCTAATTGTGCCTGGAGGTCTAACGAGCACATGTGCCCTGGACAGTCCTGCCCTGATAGTGCCCCCCCACCCGATCAGGGAGGCATCCGTAGTCACCGTGGCAACTGGGGGGGGGGCAAAGGGTCTGCCCTGAAGGAGCTGAGGGGAAACCATCCACCAGGAGAGGTGTTTCTTGCATGATGGGGTTATGAAGATGTTGTGAGTCATTGGGAGCTGTTGAAAGGACCACTGAGAAAACAGCATCCACTGAAGGATTCTCATGTGGAAGCGGGCTAATGGGAAGAGAAGGATCGCCGCTGCCATGAGGCCTAACATTTTCAGCACTAACTTGACTTGAACTCTGTTGGACTGAAACAGAAAAGTACAGTTTTGTACCTACCATAAATGTAGATGTTCGAGGGCTATTACAGCTGCAGTAATCACATATGGGTTTTCAGCCGGCAGGCGGTCCCTCGGTCGGCCGAATTCCAAAGTCTTGGTCCGGCGTCGGTTGTTGTCGCGTACTCTTCTGACGTCAGGAAGGCTAGAGTATAAAAGACACAGCCGACGCCATCTTCTTCAGTCTTTCTTGCCCCAGATGTCAGGTGCCCCCAAAAGGAAGGCAATACATAAATTAGTCTAATACACAAAAGTAAGCAAATAAAACATAGCAGGATAACCCAGTCAGCAGGTATGAGTAGTTATTCAAACCCCCAGGTCTTACCAAGTGGGGAAGGAGGGTGGGAAACCTGTACTGCAGCTGTAATAGCCCTCGAACATCTACATTTATGGTAGGTACAAAACTGTACTATGTTCATCGTGCATTACAGCTGCAGTAATCACATATGGGTAGAATCCCAAAGCTATGCATAGGGTGGTAGGCACTATACGGAACTGGGTTGAGCTAGAATGCCCTGCAAAACTGCAGTAGCAAAGCCTGCTCTTGTTCTGGAGTATAAAGGCAGATGGTAGTGTTTTGTGAAGGTATGTACAGAACTCCAAGTGGCTGCCTCCAAGATATCTTTAGTGGGCACTCCTCTGAGGAAGGCTGTAGAGGTGGCTGTGGCCGTAGTGGAGTGGGATCTGATACCAGTAGGGACAAGCTTTCCATGATAGGAATAACAAAAGCGTATGCAGTGACCAATCCACTTGGAAATGGTCTGTTTAGTTACAGGTTTCCCTTGACCCCCCACAGCATAGGAAACTAGGAGTTGATCTGATTTTCTGAAGGATTTGGTTCTGTCCAAGTAATAACGTAGCTGCCTATGGATGTCTAAAGAGTGAAGCAGCCTTTCCCCTTTGTTTTGAGGGTTGGGGTAGAAGGTAGGAAGGTGTATGGCCTGATTTAAGGCTACCCTAGATACCACTTTAGGCATAAAGGAAGGGTTGGTACGCAGGGAAACCCTGTCCTGATGGAATATGAGGAATGGCTGCACCGCCATGAGGGCCTGTAACTCAGATACTCTACGAGCTGAAGTGATGGCCAGGAGAAAAGCTGTTTTCCAGGACAAATATTGTAATTCTGTTGAAGCAGCTGGTTCAAAGGGAGGCAATGTCAATTTTTCCAGTACATAGTTAAGGTCCCAAGCTGGGACTGGTTGTTTCCTTGGAGGTCTTATGTTCTTAGCCCCTCTGAGGAACTGTCGTAGGAGTGGGTGTGAGAATAAAGGAGGATCCATGTTGAATTCCGCAGAGATTGCTGAGGCATGTATTTTGATTGAGGAAAATGAAAGTCCATTGCCCAAAAGTTCAGTTAGGTACTGTAAAATCTGAGGAAGGTTCAATTTTCTAGGGTCCTGCCCTCGTTCTTCATTCCAACAGCAAAACCGCTTCCATTTTGCGGAGTAAGCTTTTCTAGTAGGTGGTCTTCTGGCCTCCAAAATGACATCCTGCACTTCTTTGGAGAGTAGTGTCTGATGTGATGTTAAGGAATTTTCCATGCAGCTAGGCTGAGAGTTTTCAGCTGACTGTGAAGGGTTTTGAAATTGTTCTGCGTCAGCAGTAGAGGTGTTAGAGGCAGGGGCCACGGAGGAGTGTGTGTTAGGCTCCTCAATAGTGGATACCAGTGTTGTCTCGGCCAGTCTGGAGCAATCAGTATCATCCTCTGCTTGTCTGTTCTTACTTTCAAAAGTACCTTGGGCAGTAGAGGTAGTGGTGGGAATGCATAAACTGACCGAGTTGTCCATGTGAAGGAAAGAGCGTCCACTTTCCAGGCCTTTGGGTGGAAGGTCCTCGAGCAAAACCTTTTTAATTGATGATTTCTGTGGGAGGCAAAAAGATCTATGTCTGGCCTTCCCCACGCTTGAACAATCTCTGTGAATACGTGTGGATGTAGCTTCCATTCGTGAGGGTCTGTCATATGCCTGCTCAGAGTGTCTGCCAGTGTGTTTTCCATTCCTGGCAGGTACTGAGCCTGAAGTTCCATTTGTCTTTCCAGAGCTAGGTTCCAAAGAGTCATGGTTAGTCTGCACAAGGGGTATGAATGAGTTCCTCCTTGTTTGTTTATGTACCACATTACTGTGGTGTTGTCTGTTCTTATGAGCAGTTGTCCTGGATGCAGGAATTCTCTGAACGCTGAGATTGCATTTATTACTGCCAGCATTTCTTTTTGATTGATGTGAAGGTGCTTTTCTGTTTGGGGCCATCTGCCCTGAATGCACCTGTCCTTCATGTGCGCCCCCCAGGCGTAATCTGAAGCGTCTGTGGTTATGACTTGTGTAGCTTGAGGCTTGCAGAATGGGAGGCCTGTGTTTACTTGGCATGCTTGGGCCCACCATATGAATTCCTTTTGAAGACAGGGAATTATTGGAATCTCCACTTCCAAGCTGTGACTGTGTTGAGACCATAGATTTTTTAGGTACCATTGAAGTTTCCTCATGTGCAGCTTTGCGCATGGGATTAGAAGAATGCAAGATGCCATGAATCCCAGAGCCTGCAGGATTTTCCTTGCAGTAAGCCTGGTACTTTTTGCAAGCATTTTGAAGTAATGAGATAGTTGCCCTTGTTTTTCTGGTGTAAGATAAGCCATCTGGGTGTTTGTGTCCAAGTTGGCACCCAGGAAGGTTATTTTCTGAGAGGGTGTTAGCTTTGATTTCTCCTTGTTGATGGTGTATCCCAGAGAAAGCAGTAAGCGTGTCACATATGCCAGGTGTTTCAGAAGTACGTGTTTGCTGTCCGCTTGGATCAGGCAGTCGTCCAGATAAGGGTAAATTTGTATCCCTTGAAGTCTGCAGTATGCAATCACTGATGCCAGGCACTTGGTGAATACTCTGGGCAGTAGATAAGCCAAAGGGCAATGCAGAGAATTGATAGTGGTTTGAACCTGCAAGAAATCTGAGGTATCTTCTGCAACTTTGTCTGATTGGGACATGCAGGTATGCCTCCTTGAGGTCCAATGTTACCAGCCAAAACCCCTTGCCCAGCATGGGAAGGAGTTGCTGTAATGTGAGCATCTTGAATTTTGGTACGAGAAGAAATGTGTTTAGAATGGATAAGTCCAGTATGGGTCTCCAGTCGCTTCCTTTCCTTGGCACCAGAAAAAGCCTTGAATAAAAACCTTGTGCTTGTTGGTGCGTAGGTACCTTTTGTATAGCCCTCATGTTTAGGAGCTTTGCAATTTGTAGTTGTGCCTCTACCCTTTGATTTTGTGGTAGGTTTGGCATGCCTCTCATTTTTGGAAGAGTGTGAAAATGGAATTTGTAGCCTCTGTTTATTATGTCCAGAATCCATTTGTCTGTTGTGACAATATGCCAATTGTTTGCAAATAGTGCCAGTTTTCCTCCCAAAGGTGCTGCCAGTTGAATTTTGCTTGGCATGGAAATGAGGGAGTCATTGAGTCTGCTTTCTGTACTGCTGTGCACTGTCGTCACCACCTCTTGGTGTTGGTGACTGCCATTGTCTGCCTCTGTAGGACCCTTGGGGTCCTCTGCCCCTTCCGCGTCTGTATCTGCCTCTTTGGGTCTTGTCAGTGGTTGGAAAGGACCAGTTTTTTGAAGGCCAATTCCTGCTGAACCTTGGTGGCTGAACCTGTAAGAAAGCTTTGACAGTTTGCATAGATTTTGCTTTTTCTTCCATTTTACGTAATATATCCTCAGCATTAGCACCAAAAAGAACATCCTTATGTAAAGGTGCATCCAGAATTTTTGCTTTCACCTGGTCTGGCAGATTTTGTTCCCTTAGCCATGCATGTCTGCGAATGACTGATCCGGTAGCGGCCGATCTGCTGGAGGCCTCTAGGGCATCATAACCACATTGTAAGGTGTGCTTACCCACTTGTTCAGCACTATGCATCATATCCTGCAACTCTTTTAAATCTGGTTGTTCAGGCTGTGACATTTTGGTCTTTAATTGTGATAACAGAAATTGTTGATATTTAATCATATGAAACTGGCAGTTTAAGGCCCTCATGGCTAGGGTGGCCGAGGTGTAAACCTTCTTACCCCACCTTTCTAGAGATCTAGATTCCCTTTCCGCAGGAAGTGGATTATTGGCCGTGGAGGCCTTAATTCCTTTAGGACCTTGAGAAATAGTTTCAGGGTCTGCATTATGGCATTTGTAGAGGAACTGATGAGAATTAGGTACTCTGTAATACCTATCCGGCTTAACTGGTGCAGGAGGCAGAGAGTCAGGATTAAGGCAGGCCTCCGAGTAGACATCATCCAATACCTCCAAAACAGGAGGAATAGCCAAAGGTCTATGCTGAGGTAACCAGAGAAATTCCCTAAGCCTTTTCTTAGAGTCTGAAAAGTCTTGGCCTTCCCAGTGGAAGTGCTCTCTCAAAGAGTGTAAGGTTTCCCCAAAGGAAAAATCCTCAGGGGGGGATACAGAAGGAACAGACTGCTCTGCATCCGAATCCTTGAAAGGTGAATAAGAGTGCTCTTCAGCATCAGAATGTTCTGATAAAATGGATTCTTGGTCAGAAGTAGGAGAATCCTCCTCTACTCTGGGTCTCTTGTCCGGAGGGGCCTGGGAGCCTCTGATAAGAGTGATAAGGTCTTCAGCCATTTTAAGCATGTGCTTCTTAGGCGTGGGCCCAGGTCTTGGGCCTTGTGTAGCAGGCCTAGTAAGTTGCTTGGCTCATTTGGCTTAAGTGAAGGCCTTGATAGAGAAAGATGATGAAGGCCTAAATACACCATGGGTGGATGTAGATCTATCCACATTGGTAGGCTCGGCATGAGCAGGGGCTTCGGTTGTAGTCTGGGAAAGGGCCGAAGAACCAGCAGTCTCGGGTACAGAAGACCCCGCCGAAGGAGTGTCGTCGGTAGTCAGGGACTGCAAAGGCGTCTCACTGAGAACCGGACCGCGTGGAGCTTGTTTCGGCGTGGTGTCGGTGGAGACCGCGGTTCTCGACTGGCGGTCCTTTTCTTTGCGTTTTCTAGACATAGCGGTAGTCGGAGTATCCGACGACATTTTATAATTAAACGCTTTACCAAAATAGTGCTGGGCGAACTCCGCCCGACGCTTGATAGTGCGTTTATTGAAGGTAGCACAAAAGCGGCAGCCCGAGACGTCGTGGTCTGGGCCCAAACAAGGTATGCAAAGGGAATGGAAATCCTTATGCGGTATTTGCTTCCCACAAGAAATACAATTATTAACTTTTTCTGACATCGGTCTGAGGCAAGAAAAGATTCCCCAACGGGGTATTTAGCTTTAATGAAGACTTCGGTTCCAAATTTTTTGTAATTCAGGAGCTGGCCGACCGGCACTTGCGAACTGCTTCTGCTTCGGGCACCGTGCGGCAAAAAAGACTGAAGAAGATGGCGTCGGCTGTGTCTTTTATACTCTAGCCTTCCTGACGTCAGAAGAGTACGCGACAACAACCGACGCCGGACCAAGACTTTGGAATTCGGCCGACCGAGGGACCGCCTGCCGGCTGAAAACCCATATGTGATTACTGCAGCTGTAATGCACGATGAACATCTGAACATTCCACCGTATGTCTGTCACTCTCTGAGGTGGTAATGTTGCAGACATTTCTGTGGTGTTTAAACACGGCGCCTATAAAGTTTATACATTGACAAGGCGATAAGGAGGATTTTGCAAAATTTATAGAAATACCTAGATTGTTGCAAAGTTGAATAGTGTAATCCCTGGCCATTATAAGATGTTGCTTGGTGGTAGCGGAAATGAGCCAGTTGTCTAAATATGGAAACACCTGGAATCCTTTTTGTCTCAGGTGAGCCATGACCACTGCCAAGCATTTGGTGAACACCCGGGGGGGCTGTGGTAAGACCAAAGGGCAGGGTTCTGAATTGATAATGACTGGCTCCCAGCCGGAAGCGGAGAAACCTCCTGAAGCGCCTGTGTATCTTTATATGATAGTACGCGTCCTGGAGGTCTAACGAGCACATCCAGTTGTCTCTGCCCAAAAAGGGTAGAATGGACTGCAGTGTTACCATCCGAAAGTTTGTCTTTTGTACAGAGTTGTTCAATCTGCTGAGGTCCAAAATGGGTCTCCAGTCTCCTGTCTTTTTTGGTACCAGAAAGAATCTGAAGTAGACTCCGGATCCTAGCTGATCTGCTGGGACTGCCTGGATGACTTTTTTTTTTTTAACAGCTTTTTTATTTCTAGCTGTGCCTGACCCCTTTGTCCGGGTGGTACGTCTGGTAGGGGTCTCGGCGGTTGGACCGGAGGGGAAATGAAGGGAATTTTGTAACCCTCAGATATGATCGACTGTACCCATTTGTCTTGGGAGAGGGATTGCCAGGCTTCCGGGTACAGAGATAATCTTCCCCCGACTGCCTCCGAAGGCAGACAGTCGGACAGCTTCTCAGGGATGCTGAAAGGGTTGGTCAGGGAAGGATTCCCTGGAACCCTGGTTCTGTGGACCCCCTCTGCCCCTGGGGCGGCGTCTGTTATTGTTCCCCCCTCTGCCTCTGGGGGAAATTCGCCACGTGCAGCAGGCGCGACTCCCTGTGGTTTGCGGAACCACATCTCTCCACCCTTCTGGCCCTTAGGATAAGGTCTAGAAGGTGTGGAAAAGTGGACTCCCACAGCAGAGAGAGTCTTAACATCTTGCTCGCATCTGGTGAGGGTATTCTTCACCTGAGGTCCAAACAGTTCCGAACCATCAAAGGGGGTGTTGGTGAAGGACGCCTTGAAGGGATTGGCAAAGTTACAGAGTCGCATCCAAGCGTGATGTCTCAACGCAACACCTGTGCCTGCGGCCCTACTCTCTCCATCGGCTGCGTAGGAGATAAGCCGCAAGGAGGAGTTGACAATGGAATTCAGGGTAGCCAGCTGGGAGTTCATCTTGTCCTGATAACCCGCAGCAGAAGGATCCTGTATGGTTTCACCCAGCTCTTTGAGCAAATCTCTCTGAAGGCGGGTGAAATGACAAATAGTTCAGTGACCGCATGGCGAAGGTCGCTGAAGCAAATGTCCGCTTACCATACCTGTCCATGGTCCTGGACTCTTTGTTAGGAGGATGAACAGGTACAGAAGGATCAGCTAATTCCTTCTTAGTGGCTGCTGTTACCACCATAGCATCTACTGAAACACCTTTGGTCAGAAAGGATTTGTCCTCCGGGGCAGAAATAAATTTAGAGGGCCTCCTAGGGGTAGGTTCCATTGAGTCAGGAGCTGCCCGCGCCTTTCTGGCCACTACTTCCATTAATGGGTCGAAAGGGGGAGACACCCAGGAGGTGGAAGGACGAGATCCAAAAGCGTCAAGGTAAACAGACTCGTCCTCGGAGGGTTTGAGAGTGGAGCAATTCCCCCTCTGTTTCAGGATCTCTAGGATGTCTGAAAAAGAGACATCCTCAGAGGGGGATCTCGGGGAACCCTCCGACTCATCCAAGTCGGTGTCCGACGTGACAGACTCGGGGGAGTCTATGTGCTTCCTTTTGCACTTTTTTTTCCTAGGGGGTTCCCCTGAAGCTTCAGGGGAGGCCTCGGAAGAGGAGGAGACACCCAAAGTGGGTACCCTACGCTTTGGATCTCTGCTGTCAGATGCAGGAGGATGGCCAGAGACCGTAACAGGCACTGTAGAGGGAGGAGCTGCAGAACTTAACCTTGGAGTGGACACTGGGTCCAGCACGCTAATCACTTCGAAGGCTCCCCTATCAAGCACCAAAGGCAGTCCCGGCTCCGAAGATACCCGAACCGCTCCCGGCACCGACAGAGAAGGCTCCGAGAATGATGTCGGGGCCGAACTAACCAGAGTCGAAGCTCCGAGAGGGAGAGCGGGGTCGAACAAGGGTCCGATGCCACTCGCCCCCTCAGAGCCGACAATGGAGTCCCGGCGCCCGGACCTCTCCACGGACGGAACCAATGAAGAAGTCGGAGCCAACGACACCGGAGCCGAAGGTGGAAGTATCGGCTCCGACGTGGGCAAGGTTACGGTTCCGACAAACTCCGTCTCCGAACTCGAATGGTGAGTCGGGGGAGGAATCGATGGCGGTATCGAGGGAGCCACAGTCTGGTGAGACGGGCTTTGGAGCATTTGGGCTAGTGCCTGAGATTTTATGAGTCTACTGACCACCCTCTCAATATCGTGGTCGGAAAGCCTGGATGACCTGGATGAATGAGTCCTATGACTCCACTCCGATAGGAGTGGTGATCTTGGAGCCGATCGGACGGATTCTAGTGAGGGGGATCTTGAGCGCTTGCGTGCTGGAGTCGGCTCCGATGCAGGTTTCGGAGAGGATAAGACCTTGCTCGCTTCGGATCCGATTGGAACCGATGTCGGAGCCATCTCAGTTACACCAGTCCTCGAGACTCAGAAGCTGGAGCCGAGGGTTTGGCGGTTTTAGAAGACTTCCCCGAGCCAGACTTGGACGGGGAGTCATCGGGCTACAATAAGCCCCTCAAGATGAGCTTATTACGACGCTCCTGCAGGACTCTTGAACTAAATCAGTGACAGACGGAACAAGAGTCCTGCAGGTGTAAAGGCCCCAAGCAGTAGACGAAAGAAGTGTGACAGTCTGTCAGAGACATTTTCTGACAGCACGAGTCACACTTCTTGAATCCCGAGACCTTAGCGTCTTTGGACATAGTCCTAAATACAGTCAGCCCACACAGTCACTCAACTTATACCCAGAAGGGAGTTAAGGGAACTGGCTAAAACACCCACACACACACACTCTAAGGGGTGGGGGAAACTAAGCTAAAGCCCGTAGGCCCAATTATAAAAATTAACTAAAAGGAGGGGAAGAAGGGCTACAAAAGGGCTGTAATAAATAAAACTATCGCTAGGGACCTAAGGTAGGAAAACTATCTGGTAAAATAGCTCTATTGAAAAAAATTTTCTTTTACTGACCTGAGCCGGTAAAAAAAGGCAACCTCGCAGCGAAGCGGCAAACGAGATCTGGGGAGTTAGCGCATGGTATTGTGGGATATAGGGCTGCCTCAAGCCAGTAAAAAATAGCTCTCAAGCTATAGTATAGGCCGAGTCAGAGCCGAGGGTCGGCTCCGAATCCATCCAGCAAGAATGAAGGCAAGAATGACAACTTAACATCACGTGATAGCATGCAAGACTTGGAGAATGGAAGATGACTCCCTGATAGGTTGTGTTCCTTTTGTTTTTCTGTGAAAACTGAAAACTATTGCATGCCTTTTAAGAATGTCCAGAGGTGCAATTAGTTTGGAATAAATGTTTGCAAGTGTGGCATATTAGCAAACCTCAACTATTTGCATATTACATGACCTTGTAAAGTCATTAAATGGATTTACCACTTACTCAGATAAAACTCACAAAATACTTTGTAGACCTTATGGAAAAACACTATACAAAATTACTGGATGTGAATTGCATGTTAACAATTACTCATTTTTGGTTATGGATTAAAGGGTAAGGGACTGATTTGTTTTTGACCGAGGATGCTTAGACTGTTTCCTCTGATGGTCTAAGTTATCACAATTTACTGTACTGATATTGTTTTAATAGAATCCCCAACTGTTTTCAATAAGTGCCATGGGATCTTTTACATCACCCTGAGCTACCACCAACTCAGGCAGATGGGGCTTTGGTTTAACATCTCATACAAAGGACAGCACATTCAGGAGTGATATAAAACTGATACTGAAGGTGTCATGGATGAGTCTTATAGTCTGATGTTAATTTTAGAGAAAATGTTTGATTCATGTGTTGTAGAAACACTTCCCTTCTCTCTCTTTCTGCAACTATCAAGCCTCTACTTGAACAGCTTTCTGAGATGTACTAGCACTGGAGCTAAACTTCTGTAAATACTCTGGGGTTGTACAAAGCCCACACGACACAGTGGTAAAGAAAAAGTGATGCTGAGATACCAAAAACATAATGCACTTTCTGGAATATGAAGACAGCATCTTCCATATCTAGGACTGCCATATTAAAGCACCTTGTTCTATGAAGTAAAACAGTCCTCAGTCACCATACAGAACGATTTCTGTGTTTACGAACTTAATCAAATTTGACAACTCTAGAACTGGTAAGGGTACTGTTGCTCTGAGAATTAAAACAGTCCAGAGTAGAAAATTTGGACGGCGCAGTGATGCATTGGTTTGCGTTATCACCTCACAGCAAGAGATTCTCTAGTTAAATTCTCAGCTGGGGTGCCTTTTGTGCAAAGTCTGCATGTCCTCCCTACATTCATGTGGGTTTCCTCCCTCACTGCAAAGACATGGTTCTGGAGCGTTTCACCCCGGGCCTCTGCTGAAAACTGGCTTGTTCCAAGTCGGACTTTCCCAGTAAACAAATGCTAAATAAAAATAAATAAGTAAATAAATGAATAAATAAATAGAAAGTTTTACCTTCTGGACTGAAAGTAAACCTTTACAGAGTAAGTGATTAACTGTAAGACTGTGTACTCAATACACAGTTGTCTGTGAAACAAGCTGCATTTGTGTTATCTGAACAAATTCTACTGCACAGCCCTGTTTACCGTTTGTAAAACGTGTTTGTCTATGGTAATCTTCTACCAAGAAGAAAGCAAATTCTGAAATATACCTCCCAAGGATACAAAAGAATGGAGAGAAAAGTCTGTAGTCATTTGGAAGGTTTCTTGATTACCTAACTTCCTGAGCAGGAGTTGTAAATGACCAGTTTTCCTTTGTACTGTCTTTGGCAAAGACGCTAGTGGGAGGGAGTTCCTTTCCTTTAAAAAGTTTTTTTTATTATCAGATGTGAGAGCTCAAACAGAAAGGTAGGTGAGCTACATATTTCCCTGAATGAAGATCTCATTTCTCTTCATATTAAGGTTTGAAATGGTTGCCCAAACAACTTTTGTGCCACAGAAGTTATCATTTGGTGTAAGGATCTTGGGAAACTGAGAGGTAGGCAGGCTACCTGATTTTTGAATGAAGACTGTAGATCAGAGCGTGTGTATGTACATTTAAGAAGCATTTCCAGATGTAAGCACATGCATATGTATAGTGAGCACGTGCAGACAGCAGTGCCATTTTGAGAGAACAGCCAGAGTGTTAAAATGTATGAGTGTGGTAGTCAGTTTACAAGTTTAAGTTACAAAGCCTCATTTCTGATGTTTGTGTGTAATAAAGCTGCTTGAACTGAACCCATGAATGTTCGTCTGTTTTATCCTGTGACCAGATGAGTGACATGGTGTCAGAACCGGGATTAAGAGAACAACTTTTTCAAGTTATGAAGTGCAGAGTTGAAGGTGAAGGCAGATTAAGCTGGTTGAGAAAAACAGAGCTCAAGCACACAAAAAAGGGCCAGAAAAACTTAAGGTAAAGAAAACTGCACAAATGATTTGGCAAAGAAAATGAAATGGCACATTTGTAAGGCGCCAGACGTATTATTAATCAAACTAGTAGCACAAAACATATTAATCAAACAAGAGGCACAAAACGCATTATTAAACAAAATGTTCAAAATCACGATATTTGATAAAACTAGCAGAGATATTCATATGGGGCTCAGCATTACCTTTGGTTTGTATAATGAGCGTGTTTAAAAGTAAAACGAGCACAAGAAAAGCATGAGCATAAGAGGTTAAAAAGGCATAACGAGTACAATAAAAAAGGGCAAGGAGACTGCATGTTTAAGTAAAAGACCATGTTTTGAGCACAAACTACTATTTCGCATTGATGAAGCCATTCAAAGCATAACTAGAGTTGTTCAAAGAATTAAAGTGCGTCAAGTACAGCCATTTCGAAGCGTTTCTTGTGTTGTGTGCATTTATTTGCAGAGTGACGCCATTTCAGAGTGTTTTTTACACTATGCAGAGTTATTTCACAAAGTACAGCCATTCTGAAAGGTTCTTGTGCCGTGTACAGTTTATTTGCAAAGTGCATTCATCTCGAAGGGTTTCTTACTCTGAGCTTTTTCTGCTGTATACAGTTCATTCGCAAAGTACAGCCATGAAGTATTCCTTATACTGATAAGTGGTTTCACAAAGTACATTGATTTCAGTGTGCTTGTGCTTATATGGCAAAGTGCAGTTATTTCAAAGATTTTGCTGTGCTATTGCGCATAATTATAAGTTCTGGCATATACATTTATGTCTGCATGTTTGTACATAATTTCAAGCACCTTCACTACTGTGTGTTGATATGGCAGAGGCATTTTGCAGACCAGTCCACTTGTGTTTGATCATAATATAGCAGAGAACTGGAGAGTATTTGAGCAAGAATATATTTTCATACAAGCAGCTTTTCCTGACAAAGATGCACTTACAAGGGCATTAATTTTGCTTAACTTAGCTGGGTCAGACGCTAATGAAAGATAGCACTCATTTCTGTATGCACCCGTAGTATATGCAGGGGAGAAGGAACCTCCATATTGTGGTACTGGCTGAATCAAGGGAGGGCCATGAATGCTTAAAATGTAAATTCAAAGAAATGTGCAACCCCCAGACAAATGTTACATTACAGAGGCACCTATTTTATACAAGAAACCAAAAGCCAAGTGAAACTTTTGCAGCTTATATCACTGACTTGAGAAAAAAAGTGAAAACGTAAGGCGAGTTAATAAAGGACATGCTTGTGTGTGGTGTTAAGTGTCGCAGTGAGGAAGATTTTGTTTCATGACAGTGATTTAAATATTAAGCAAAGCCAGAGAGATTTATCAAATCCATGAGCTCACAGAAAGGCACACAAATATGCTTGCAAGTGATAAACAAACGTAGACAGCATGCAACACGTGGCAAGCAGAAACAGGCCTAAGCACATGACAGCAGCAACCCCTGCGGGTCTGGCAAGGAAAACCCGTAGCTTTCTAGCAAGTTCCAAGACTAGCTCAGTAACAAGGGCATGCTCAGTGCAGTACAAAAGTGAGTCAGCAAAATCCAAGTCAAGCCTCAACTGTCGTAATTGTGGAACCAATCATGAGTCTAAAAGACAGAAATGCTTAGCATTTGGTCAGTAATGCCATAAGTGTAAAAAATGGAACCATTTTCAAAGCTTACAATTTTATGTAGTCCAAAGATCTGTGCAGTCATTATTAAGTCTCAGATACAGTTTGAGAATGAAACTGCTTTCTTTTACTAAAGTCATCCATCATGTAAGCACATGTCCCAGTTCCAGCTTCAGTGATACTACTTTCTCAGAGTATGCCGCTATGTTCAATGACAAGCTAGACAAACTTCCAGTTATGTACTCCATCAAAGTAGACCCAGAGGTCAGTCTAGTGGTTAGACCAGCAAGGAGAGTTACAATAGCTATGCAGGACAGAGTCAAGGTCCATTTAGACAAAATGATGCAGCAAGGTGTAATTTGTCCAGTCACAGAACCAACCAAGTGGGTATCTTCCATGGTAGCTGCTCGTAAGAAAAGTTCAGAGTAAATCACTATAAGCATTGACCCAAGAGACTTTAACAAGGCATTAAAAAGACCTCATCATCCTATGCATACAGTCAAGGAGACTGTCACCCACATGCCAAATGCCACTGTTTTTTCTGACTTAGATGCAGAGAGTTCATTTTGGCAAGTGATGCTCGATCATAAATCTTCACGGACTACATTCAGTATCCCATTTGGTAGATACAGATTCCTCAGGATGCCTTTTTAAATAAGTTCCGCCAGTGAAGTCTTTCAGCGTGCTACGGAGCAAATTTCTTCAGGCTACCCGTGTGCTGTAAGAGTTGACGACCATCAACCTCTTGTCACTATTTTAAAGAAGTCTATGCGTACCGCTCCAGCAAAACTACAAAGAATGATGCTCAAACTGCAAAAGTATAATTTCAAAATGGTCTATACAAAAGTTAAACTTCTTTATCTGAGAGATACCTTATCCATATAACCCAGAAATACCACAGAATTGCTTGATGCAGACAATTTTGACATTGATGTCATGGAAGTGCGTAATTTTTCTACCATGAGACTTGATGAGCTAAGAGATCATACAAAGACTGATCCAATATTGCAAAAGCTCAACCACTTCATAAACATAGGATGGCCATGAAAGCCAGAAGTACAACCTTACTTTTCATACAGAAATGAGATTCTGATGGAAGATGGTATAATTTTCAAAGGTCCAAAAGTTATTGCTCCTACTTCCTTACAGCGTGAATACATTTAGATTTTTCATTGTGGCCACCCAGGTTCCGATTCTACTAAAAGGAGGGCAAGGGAACTGGTATTTTGGCCTTCGCTATCGAAAGACATCAATAAAGTGCTTTCTTATTGTTCAGTGTACAATAGTACCTAAGCCGCATTTGCAAAAAGAGCCACTTCAGCTAAGCCAAATTCCTGAACTACCTTGGTAAACAGTAGCAACCAACATATTTGTAGGAACCAACATATTTGTAAATATTACTTGTGGTTTTTATAATTTCTGTTTTTGCATTTTTACTAAATTGCACCCTCAAATACCATGTTTTTTACCTGTACTCCTGCATTACTATTTACTAATAACTTATGTACATTGTCTTTATGGAGCTTTTCTCCCCAGGACTCCAATGAAAATGGGCTCCTCTCGGCCCAATGGACCATCCTGGCAAACAAACTGCAACTAAATAAATAAATTTGAGTAGAACAATCAGCATTACTTAGTGTTGGTAGACTCTTTTTCAAACTGGTTGGGAGATCGATTTACTACCTAACCTAATGTCCAATGCAGTTATTACCAAGATGAAATGTCATTTCTCAGTCCATGGTAGTCCACACAAAGTTATTTCTGACAATGGTTCTCAGTTTACCAGTCAACTGTTTCAGAGATTTGCAAAATAGTGGGACTTTATCCACATTACTAGTAGTCCTGAATACCCACAGTCAAACGGCCTTGTTGAACATGCAGTACAGACTGCAAAGAAATTACTAGAGAAGTCAAAGCATGACAATTCCAAAATCTTCTTGAATTTACTTAATCTCAGAAATATACTCCATGACAACCTACCTGGCTGCCCTGCTCACAGACTTCTATCTAATCAAACCAGAACAACCTTGCCTATCAGTTCTAGTTTGTTGGTGCCTAATGCTAAAAACAAAGGAGCAATCAAAACCCAACTTTTTAAGAAGCGTTCTTCTCAGAAGTCCAGCTATGATAAAATGAGCAGATTTATTCACCCATTAAAAAGAGGAGAGACAGTGAGGACACAAACAGCAAAAGGCTTTGATCGAATTGGTCAAGTGAGAGGTATATGTACTTAGCAGAGATTCTACTTAGTAGAATCTGAGGGTATAGAATACAGGAGAAACCGCAGACATCATCTTCCTGTATCAGAAATGATATCGCAACATAATACCTGTGATACAGACTCTAGATCTCAGAGTAACCTTGACAATTTTCGTACCAAAGAACATGTCTCAGTATCCATTCCCATTCCTGATGATGTCCCCAAAGTTGACCATTCTTTGAAGACAGTCCCCACTGCTAGATCTAATTCTGGCTTTTATGTTACATGATCAGGTTGTATTTCCAGACCTAGTGTAAAATACACAGCAACTTGGACATGATTGTTTTGTGTGTGTCTAATTTTCTATGACTGCATGTCAAATAATTAGTTCTGTATAACTGCATGCCAAAAGATCATTTCTGTAAATTGCATGTCATTGAATACTGTCATTTCATATACGGACTATTTCTCAAAGAGGGAGGATGTAGATCAGAGTGTGTGTATGTACATTTAAGAAGCATTTCCAGATGTAAGCACGTGCATATAAATAGTGAGCACGTGCAGGCAGCAGTGCCAATTAGAGAGAACAGCCAGAGTGTTAACATGTACGAGTGTGGAAGTCAATCTGTTTACAAGTTTACTTAAGTTTAAGTTACAAAGCCTCATTTCTGATGTGTGTGTAGGAATAAAGCTGCCTGAACTGAACCCACGAATGTTCGTCTGTTTTATCCTCACCAGACAAGCGACAAAGACCTCAACCCCCCCTTCTTCTTTCGGCTGCTCCCGTCAGGGGTCGCCACAGCAGATCAATTGTTTCCACTTCTTCCTGTCCTCTGCATCTTGCTCTGTCACACCAACCACCTGCATGTCCTCTCTCACCACATCCATAAGCCTGAACTTAGGCCTTCCTCGCTTCCTGTTACCTAGCAGCTTCATCCCTAGCATCTTTTTCCCAATATACTCTGCATCCCTCCTCAGCACATGTCCAAACCAACGTAATCTTGCCTCTCTGGCTTGGTCTCCAAACCTTCCAACCTTATTACTAATCCTGTCCATCCTCGTCACACCCAGTGCAAATCAACTCTGCCATGTCAAGCTCAGACTCCTGCCTTTTTGTCAATGCCACTGTCTCCAACCCGTATAACATAGCTGGTCTCACTACTCTGGTCTCACTAACCTCTTGTAGACCTTCCCTTTCACTCTTACTAGTCTGTCACAAATCACTCCTGACACTCTTCTCCACCCACTCCATCCTGCCTGCACTCTCTTCTTCACCTCTCTTCCACACTCACCATTACTCTGAACTACTGATCCCGAGTATTTAAACTCATCCACCTTTGCCACCTCTACTCTCTGCATCCTCACCATTCCTCCATCCTCCCTCTCATTCACACACATATTCTGTCTTAGTCCTGCTGACCTTCATTCCTCTTCTATCTAGGGCATATCTCCACCTCTCCAGGGTCTCCTCTACCTGTTCCCTACTCTCACTACAGATCACAATGTCATCTGCAAACATCATAGTCCACTGGGACTCCTGTCTGATCTCGTCTGTCAACCTGTCCATCACCATTACAAATAAGAAAGGGCTCAGAGCTGAACCTTGATGTAATCCCACCTCCACCTTAAACGCATCCGTCACTCCCACCGCAGACCTCACAGCTGTCACACTACCCTCGTACATATCCTGTACCACTCTTACATACTTCTCTGACACTCCAGACTTCCTCATACAATACCACAACTCCTCTCCAGGAACCCTGGAGCAGATTTCAATGGCAAGGAATGCAGAAGGTCAGATGGTAGTGGATTTTGCGAAAAGGATGGACATGGCTGTGTTGAATACGTATTTTAACAAGAGGGAGGAGCATAGGGTGACATACAAGAGTGGAGGAAGATGCACACAGGTGGATTATATCTTATGTAGAAGGGCCAGCCTGAAGGAGATTGGAGACTGTAAAGTGGTGGCAGGGGAAAGTGTAGTTAGGCAGCATAGGATGGTGGTTTGTAGGATAACATTGGTGATCAAGAAGAGGAGGATGAGTGTGAGGGCAGCACCAAGGATCAAATGGTGGAAATTGAAAAATGGTAATTGTGAGGTGATGTTCAGGGAAGAGTTAAGACAGGCACTGGGTGGCAGTGAAGAGTTACCGAATAGCTGGGTAACTGCAGCAGAGCTAGTAAGAGAGATGGCTAGAAAGGTGCTTGGTGTGACATCTGGAAAGAGGAAGGAGGACAAGGAGACCTGGTGGTGGAATGAAGAAGTACAGGAGAGTAGAGAGAAAGAGGTTGGCGAAGAAGTGGGATTGTCAGAGATGAAGAAAGTAGACAAGAGTATAAGGAGATGAGGTGCATGGCAAAGAGAGGTGGCGAAGGCTAAGGATAAGGCGTATGACGAGTTGTATAAAAGGTTGGACACTAAGGAGGGAGAAAAGGACCTGCACCGATTGGCTAGACAGAGGTACCAAGCTAGTAAAGATGTGCAGCAGGTAAGGGTGATAAAGGATAATGAGGGAAACGTACTCACAAGCGAGGAGAGTGTGTTGAGCAGAGGGAAAAAGTACTTTGAGGGGCTGATGAATGAAGAGAATGAGAGGGAGAGAAGGTTGGATGATGTGCGGATAGTGAATCATGAAGTGCAGTGGATTAGCAAGGAGGAAGTAAGGATAGCTATGAAGAGGATGAAGAACGGAAAGGCTGTTGGTCCAGATGACATACCTGTGGAAACATGGAGGTGTTTAGGTGAAATGACGGAGTTTTTAACTGGATTGTTTAATGAAATCTTGGAAAGTGAGAGGATGCCTGAGGAATGGAGAAAAAGTGTTTTGGTACCGATTTTTAAGAATAAGGGTGATGTGCAGAGCTGTAGTAACTACAGAGGGATTAAATTAATCAGTCACAGCATGAAGTTATGGGAAAGAGTAGTGGAAGCTAGGTTAAGAAGGGAGGTGATGCTTAGTGATCAGCAGTATGGTTTCATGCCAGGAAAGAGCACTACAGATGCGATGTTTGCTTTGAGAGTGTTGATGAAGTACAGAAAATGTCATAAGGAGATGCATTGTGTCTTTGTGGATTTAGAAAAGCCCCCTTTTAAGGTTTAAAATTCCAACAGCCATCTCTCAAAGCACATGTTGCGCCACTGGAGCATTCACTAGCTTAGACTTAGCATCTTCATTTATATACCTGCTTGCATACCTTACTAAAGGTAACCCAGTGCTGTGCTACTGCCATTGACAAAGCATCTACAGCATCATAAGCATGATCACATTTTTCAAATATATTAATAGCATTTTTTAAAAAAACTATTGTGAATGTGTTCTAAAATGCTTAAGTAATGAAATGCAATGCTCTTAACAGCTGAAGTACTACATGTATTTTCTACCATACTTTTTTCAAGTAATTTTAATTTTTTATGAAAAAAAGTTGCCGGAGGAAGAGCCTTAACAATCTGATTAGATGTGCAAAAATAAAATGCACCAGGGGTGATAGCAAATTCATCTCTGACGCAAGATCCAAAGACTGTAGGGTTCCATCCCCACATCAGGTGCCTGAATTAATATTCCAATGATGACACTGTAGTGCAGCATAAGGAGGGGGTTGCTACACTCCTGACGTGATGCCCTTCAGATTACATATTAAACTGAGGTCCCAAACTGCTCTAGTTGGTGGTAGTTTAGACGGATGTAAAAGATTCTGTGACAATTACTTCAAGAGAGTAGAGGAAGTTTTCTAAGAACAGGAGCACTTTCTGTTCTACTGATGAGGAGGGGAGGTTGGCATAATGGGTAAGGTGGTTTACCTTACAGACACAAAGTGCAGGGTTTGATTCTCACATAGGGTAACTGGCTAGGCTTAAAATGGCCCACAAAGGCAGTTAGTGTAGTACTAATCTATGAACCTAGTTTTGTTGACCGTGTTAATTAAAGAGAAAGTACAGTTTTGTACCTACCATAAATGTAGATGTTCGAGGGCTATTACAGCTGCAGTAATTACATATGGGTTTTCAGCCGGCAGGCGGTCCCTCGGTCGGCCGAATTCCAAAGTCTTGGTCCGGCGTCGGTTGTTGTCGCGTACTCTTCTGACGTCAGGAAGGCTAGAGTATAAAAGACACAGCCGACGCCATCTTCTTCAGTCTTTCTTGCCCCAGATGTCAGGTGCCCCCAAAAGGAAGGCAATACATAAATTAGTGTAATACACAAAAGTAAGCAAATAAAACATAGTAGGATAACCCAGTCAGCAGGTATGAATAGGTATTCAAACCCCAAGGTCTTACCAAGAGGGGAAGGAGGGTGGGAAACCTGTACTGCAGCTGTAATAGCTCTCGAACATCTACATTTATGGTAGGTACAAAACTGTACTATGTTCATCGTGCATTACAGCTGCAGTAATTACATATGGGTAGAATCCCAAAGCTATGTATAGGGTGGTAGGTACTATACGGAACTGGGTTGAGCTAGAATGCCCTGCAAAACTGCAGTGGCAAAGCCTGCTCTAGTTCTGGAGTATAAAGGCAGATGGTAATGCTTTGTGAAGGTATGTACAGAACTCCAAGTGGCTGCCTCCAAGATATCTTTAGTAGGCACTACTCTGAGGAAGGCTGTAGAGGTGGCTGTGGCCCTAGTGGAGTGTGATCTGATACCAGTAGGTACGAGCTTTCCATGATAGGAATAACAGAAGCGTATGCAGTGACCAATCCACTTGGAAATGGTCTGTTTAGTTACAGGTTTCCCTTGACCCCCCACAGCATAGGAAACTAGGAGTTGATCTGATTTTCTGAATGGCTTGGTTCTGTCCAAGTAGTAATGTAGCTGCCTATGGATATCTAAAGAATGAAGCAGCCTCTCCCCTTTGTTTTGAGGATTAGAGTAGAAAGTAGGAAGGTGTATGGCCTGGTTTAGGGCTACCCTAGATACTACTTTAGGCATAAAGGAAGGGTTAGTACGCAGGGAAACCCTGTCCTGATGGAATATGAGGAATGGCTGCACCGCCATGAGGGCCTGTAACTCAGATACCCTACGAGCTGAAGTGATGGCCAGGAGAAAAGCTGTTTTCCAGGACAAATATTGTAATTCTGCTGAAGCAGCTGGTTCAAAGGGAGGCAATGTCAATTTTTCCAGTACATAGTTAAGGTCCCAAGCTGGTACTGGTTGTTTCCTTGGAGGCCTTATGTTCTTAGCCCCTCTGAGGAACTGTCGTAGTAGTGGGTGTGAGAATAAAGGAGGATCCATATTGAATTCTGCAGAGATTGCTGAGGCATGTATCTTGATTGAGGAAAAGGAAAGTCCCTTGCTCAAAAGTTAAGTTAGGTACTGTAAAATCTGAGGCAGGTTTAATTTTCTAGGATCCTGTCCTCGTTCTTCATTCCAACAGCAAAACCGCTTCCATTTTGCGGAGTAAGCTTTTCTTGTAGATGGTCTTCTAGCCTCCAAAATGACATCCTGCACTTCTTTGGAGAGTAGTGCCTGATGTGAAGTTAAGGAATTTTCCATGCAGCTAGACTGAGAGTTTTCAGCTGACTGTGAAGAGTTTTGAAATTGTTCTGCGTCAGCAGTAGAGGTGTTAGAGGCAGGGGCCACGGAGGAGTGTGTGTTAGGCTCCTCAATAGTGGGTACCAATGTTGTCTCGGCCAAACTGGAGCAATCAGTATCATCCTTGGCTTGTCTGTTCTTGCTTTCAAAAGCACCTTGGGCAGCAGAGGTAGTGGTGGGAATGCATAAACTGACCAAGTTGTCCATGTGAATGAGAGGGCGTCCACTTTCCAAGCCTTTGGGTGGGAGGTCCTTGAGCAAAACTTTTTTAATTGATGATTTTTGTGGGAGGCAAATAGGTCTATGTCTGGCCTTCCCACGCTTGAACAATCTGCATGAATACGTGTGGATGTAGCTTCCATTCGTGAGGATCTGTCATATGCCTGCTCAGAGTGTCTGCCAGTGTGTTTTCCATTCCTGGCAGGTACTGAGCCTGGAGTTCTATTTGTCTTTCCAGAGCTAGATTCCAAAGAGTCATGGTTAATCTGCACAAGGGGTATGAATGGGTCCCTCCTTGTTTGTTTATGTACCACATTACTGTGGTGTTGTCTGTTCTTATGAGCAGTTGTCCTGGATGCAGGAATTCTCTGAACGCTGAAATTGCATTTATTACTGCCAGCATTTCTTTTTGATTGATGTGAAGGTGCTTTTCTGTTTTGTGCCATCTGCCCTGAATGCACCTGTCCTTCATGTGCGCCCCCCAGGCGTAATCTGAGGTGTCTGTGGTTATGACTTGTGTAGCTTGAGGCTTGCAGAATGGGAGGCCTTTGTTTACTTGGCATGCTTGGGCCCACCATATGAATTCCTTTTGTAGACAGGGAATTATTGGAATCTCCACTTCCAAGCTGTGACTGTGTTGAGACCATAGATTTTTTAGGTACCATTGAAGTTTCCTCATGTGCAGCTTTGCACATGGGATTAGAAGAATGCAAGATGCCATGAATCCCAGAGCCTGCAGGATTTTCCTTGCAGTAAGCCTGGTACTTTTTGCAAGCATTTTGAAGTAATGAGATAGTTGCCCTTGTTTTTCTGTTGTTAGGTAAGCCATCTGGGTGTTTGTGTCCAAGTTGGCACCCAGGAAGGTAATTTTCTGAGAGGGTGTTAGTTTTGATTTCTCCTTGTTGATGGTGTATCCCAGAGAAAGCAGTAAGCGTGTCACATATGCCAGATGTTTGAGAAGTACGTGTTTGCTGTCCGCTTGGATCAGGCAGTCGTCCAGATAAGGGTAAATTTGTATCCCTTGAAGTCTGCAGTATGCAATCACTGATGCCAGGCACTTGGTGAATACTCTGGGCAGTAGATAAGCCAAAGGGCAATGCAGAGAATTGATAGTGATTTGAACCTGCAAGAAATCTGAGGTATCTTCTGCAACTTTGTCTGACTGGGACATGCAGGTATGCCTCCTTGAGGTCCAATGTTACCAGCCAAAACCCCTTGCCCAGCATGGGAAGGAGTTGCTGTAATGTGAGCATCTTGAATTTTGGCACTAGAAGAAATGTGTTGAGAATGGATAAGTCCAGAATGGGTCTCCAGTCGCTTCCTTTTCTTGGCACCAGAAAAAGCCTTGAATAAAAACCTTGTGCTTGTTGGTGCGTAGGTACCTTTTGTATAGCCCTCATGTTTAGGAGCTTTGCGATTTGTAGTTGTGCCTCTACCCTTTGATTTTGTGGTAGGTTTGGCATGCCTCTCATTTTTGGAAGAGTGTGGAAATGAAATTTGTAGCCTCTGTTTATTATGTCCAGAATCCATTTGTCTGTTGTGACAATATGCCAATTGTTTGCAAATAGTGCCAGTTTTCCTCCCAAAGGTGCTGCCAGTTGAATTCTGCTTGGCATGGAAATGAGGGAGTCATTGAGTCTGCTTTCTGTACTGCTGTGCACTGTCGTCACCACTTCTTGGTGTTGGTGATTGCCATTGTCTGCCTCTGTAGGATCCTTGGGGTTGTCCTCTGCCCCTTCCGTCTGTATCTGCCTCTTTGGGCTTTGTCAGTGGTTGGAAAGGACCAGTTTTTTGACGGTCAATTCCTGCTGAACCTTGGTGGCTGAACCTGTAAGAAAGCTTTGACAGTTTGCATAGATTTTGCCTTTTCTTCCATTTTACGTAAAATATCCTCAGCATTACCACCAAAAGAACATCCTTATGTAAGGGTGCATCCAGAATTTTGCTTTCACCTGATCTGGAAGATTTTGTTCCCTTAGCCATGCATGTCTGCGAATGACTGCTCCAGTGGCGGCTGATCTGCTGGAGGCCTCTAGTGCATCATAACCACATTGTAAGGTGTGCTTGCCCACTTGTTCAGCACTATGCATCATATCCTGCAACTCTTTTAAATCTGGTTGTTCAGGTTGTGACATTTTTGTTTTAATTGTGATAACAGAAATTGCTGATATTTAATCATATGAAACTGGCAGTTTAAGGCCCTCATGGCAAGGGTGGCCGAGGTGTAAACCTTCTTACCCCACCTTTCTAGTGATCTAGATTCCCTTTCCGTAGGTAGTGGATTCTTGGCCGTGGAAGCCTTAATTCCTTTAGGACCTTGAGAAATAGTTTCAGGGTCTGCATTATGGCCTTTATAGAGGAACTGATGAGAATTAGGCACTCTGTAATACCTATCCGGCTTAACTGGTGCAGGAGGCAGAGAATCAGGATTTAGACAGGCCTCCGAGTATACATCATCCAAAACCTCCAAAACAGGAGGAATAGCCAGAGGTCTATGCTGAGGTAACCAGAGGAATTCCCTAAGTCTTTTCTTGGAGTCTGAAAAGTCTTGGCCTTCCCAATGGAAGTGCTCTCTCAAGGAGTGTAAAGTTTCCCCAAAGGAAAAATCCTCAGGGGGGGATACAGAAGGAATGGACTGCTTTGCATCCGAATCCTCAAAGGGTGAATAAGATTGTTCTTCAGCATCAGAATGTTCTGATAAAATGGATTCTTGGTCAGAAGGAGGAGAATCCTCCTCTACTCTGGGTCTCTTGTCCGGAGGGGCCTGTGAGCCTCTGATAAGAGTGATCAGGTCTTCAGCCATTTTAAGCATGTGCTTCTTAGGCGTGGGCCCAGGTCTTGGGCCTTGTGAGGCAGGCCTAGAAAGTTGCTTGGCTGATTTGGCTTTTGTAAAGGCCTTGATGGAGAATGAAGATGAAGGCCTAAATACACCATGGGTGGATGTAGATCTATCCACATTGGTGGGTTCGACATGAGCAGAGGCTTCGGTTGTAGTTTGGGAAAGGACCGAAGAACCAGCGGTCTCAGGTACAGAAGACCCCGCCGAGGTAGTGTCGTCGGTAGTCAGGGACTGCAAAGGCGTCTCACTGAGAACCGGCCCACGTGGAGCTTGTTTCAGCGTGGTGTCGGTGGAGACCGCAGTTCTCGACTGACGGTCCTTTTCTTTGCGTTTTCTGGACATAGCGGTAGTCGGAGTATCCGACGACATTTTATAATTAAACGCTTTGCCAAAATAGTGTTGGGCGAACTCCGCCCGACGCTTGATAGTGCGTTTATTGAAGGTAGCACAAAAGCGGCAGCCCGAGACGTCGTGGTCTGGGCCCAAACAAGGTATGCAAAGGGAATGGAAATTCTTATGCGGTATTTGCTTCCCACAAGAAATACAATTATTAACTTTTTCTGACATCGGTCTGAGGCAAGAAAAGATTCCCCAACGGGGTACTTAGCTTTAATGAAGACTTCGGTTCCAAAAATTTTTTCGTAATTCAGGAGCTGGCCGACCGGCACTTGCGAACTGCTTCTGCTTCGGGCACCGCGCGGCAAAAAAGACTGAAGAAGATGGCGTCGGCTGTGTCTTTTATACTCTAGCCTTCCTGACGTCAGAAGAGTACGCGACAACAACAGACGCCGGACCAAGACTTTGGAATTCGGCCGACCGAGGGACCGCCTGCCGGCTGAAAACCCATATGTAATTACTGCAGCTGTAATGCACGATGAACATCATAGCAGAATCTGTTTTATGTGCAATGAAGAATTTGTGTCAATCCCACAGGTGCCATATGCATTGTTAGCTTTCTTGGTGCCAGCATTTGTAAATGTGGATACTGGCTATTCATTTTTTACATTGCATGAAGTATCATACATTAGTCAGATTATCGGTTGTTAACGTGACATCTTAATTCATTTTCCTCAATATTTTAATTTGGTGAAGAAGATCTCCTAGAGGCTAGTTGGAATACTACTTCCATACAATTTACTGTTTCTTTAAAAGATACAACTTCTTGGATACCTGAAGAATATGAGAAAGTATCCTTATGGTCAAATCTCTGAGGCACAAAATGTTCAAATCACAAAAATGCTCATCACTAGAACAGAAACGTGCTCATTTCATTCTCTTTTTAATTAATTTAATTTAAATTAATTTATAGGAACCTGTGAAGAAGGTTCTCCAATAACTAGAGAAGAATGCCAGTTTGAGGATGGACCAACACAAAAGTCCTTGCTGTCACAATGCTGTTTCCAGCGCTGTATTAAGTATTGTCTAGCAAAAGTTTTATAACCAAAGGACTGCTACGTGATCAAAGAGGTCAAACCAGCTTCATAGGTAGGTACTAGGCTCCTGGCCCTGGGGCCTATATAAGTCTAAACGGTACCCTGGCTTTTGCCACCCAAGAAAATTATTTTCCTGTGCCCCTGTCAAGCAGAGCCACAAAAGTGATCCCCGGGGTGAATTTCCTCCCATCCAATCAAGATTTTTCTTGAAGAGTGCTAATGAGGAGCTTTGGAACAAACTACCCATCTATATCAAACAGTCTGGGAAGTCTCTGAGACAGGAATCTATCCCTCCAGCATGTTCTGTTTATTGTGGTGCCAAGGTTTAGGTCCGTAGAGTGTGTAGCTCGAAGGGATTGGGATTTCTTTAAGTGGAGCATGTCCAACAGCTCTGGGTTGGATATAACTTTGTATGTTAGGCAGAGATCGCCTCTGAGTAGGCGATATGCGACAGAGTAAAGCTGCAGTTTTTTGAGACAGTCTGCATACAGCATCTGTTTGAGGCCGGTAATCCTCTTTGTGAGGTATTTCTGTGGCCTTTCCAGTTGTTGTAGATGTCTTGTGAGGTACATACCGAAAGGGACATTGTACTCTATAATGGGTGTAATGAGTGATGAGTAGAGGGGAACAATGACCTCCTTTTTCCTGGATGAGAAACCTTTTGTGATGGTGTGCCACGTAGAAGGATTTCCTGACTACTGTGGCAATGTGATTATCAAAGGAGAGACTACTGTTCACCTGTGTCCCAAGGTCTCTTATCACACTTTCGGTGTTAAGTAGACTACCGCCTATGTGGTAGTTCATGGGTACAGAGTTTTTACCAAAAGGGGTGACATGCACTTTTTGGCATTGAGATTGAGACCATGGCTTTGACACAAGGCATCTGTCTCAGTGAGGCCCTTTTGTAGGATGTCCATATCGTTAGTAGACTTGATTATGGCTGCTAGTTTGCAGTCAACTGCGAACTTTGTTAGCCAAAGACCTTCTGTGTTAGCCTGTACTTCAGAGAAGTAGATACCAAACAGGAGAGGACCTAGGACTGAACCCTGTGGTACTCCACTTGTCACTGGTCTGAAGTTGGATTTAGAGTCTGCTACTTTCACAGTGTGGGTTCAGTCAGTGAGCCAGTTGGCAACCCATCTTGTGACATAGGGATTTATACCTAGTTTAGTGAGTTTGTCTATAATTCCAGAGTGAGGGATGGTGTCGAAAGCCTTGGCAAGATCTAGACAGGCTATGTGTACCACCTTACCCTCATCTACAGCTTTGGTAACCACTTCAAAGTAGTCTATCAGGTTTAAAAGACATGATCTGCCTTTTACAAACCCGAACTGGGTAGGGTCCAGAGTTTGGAGATTACCAATGTCATTGTTTATAAGTTCCATGATGATATGCTCCATAGCCTTGCAGACCAGGCTCGTCAGGCTAATGGGGTGGTAGTTCCCGGGGTCCGTGGTGGCTCCCCCTTTGTGGAGTGAGATAAAGTACAGTTTTGTACCTACCATAAATGTAGATGTTCGAGTGTATATACTGCTGCAGTCATCACACTTGGGTTATCCTGTCGTCAGGCGGTCCCGCAGTCGGCCGAATCCCAAAGCTTTGGTCCGGCGTCTGTTGTCATCGCTTCTTCCCTGACGTCAGTGCGACAGGGGTATAAAAGAGGCAGTCGACGCCATTTTCTTCAGTTTTTCTTGCCCCAGATGTCAGGTGCCCCCAACTAGGAAGGCAATACACAAGCTATGCAAAAATACCTTAATAGATAAACAATGGTACTAGCTGTTAGCAAATACACCACATAAACATGCATCCAATTGATTGATGAACATGGAACTATAACTAACACCCTGGTATGTAGAGGGGATGGTGGGAGGGTAACCTGTATACACTCTGACATCTACATTTATGGTAGGTACAAAACTGTACTATGTTCATCGTGTTATACTGCTGCAGTCATCACAAATGGGTTGAATCCCAAAGCTATGGCTGGGTGGCTGGTACTCAACTGGGTTAGGCGAAGCTAGGATGCCCTGCAGGACTGCAGTGGCAAAACCAGCTCTGGTTTTTGAGTATAAAGGAAGGTGGTAGTGCTTGGTAAAGGTGTGCACTGAACTCCAAGTAGCTGCCTCCAGAATGTCCTTGGTTGGAACCCCCCTGAGAAAGGCTGCTGAGGTTGCTGTAGCCCTGGTAGAATGGGACCTAATATTAACAGGCACTGCTTTCCCATGGTGTGAGTAGCAAAAGCGGATACAATGTGCTATCCATTTGGAGATGGTCTGTTTTGAAATAGCCTTTCCTTGTGAACCTGCAGCATAGGATACAAAGAGTTGGTCAGTTTTTCTGAGGGTCTTTGTCTTATCTAAACAGTAACGTAGCTGTCTGTGAATGTCCAAAGAGTGAAGAAGTCTCTCTCCTTTATTCTGGGGGTTTGGATAAAAGGATGGTCTGATTCAAAGCCACACTGGATACTACTTTTGGCATAAAGGTAGGGTTAGTTCGTAAAGAGACCCTGTCCTGATGGAAAATGATGAAAGGTTCCACTGCCATAAGTGCCTGTAGTTCTGAGACCCTGCGTGCTGAGGTAATAGCCAGCAACAAAGCTGTTTTCCAAGACAAGTATTGTAGTTCTGCTGAGAATGCTGGTTCGAAAGGAGGCAGTGTTAATTTTTCTAAAATGAAGTTCAGGTCCCAAGCTGGCGTTGGGGATTTTCTGGGGGGTCTTATATTCTTAGCCCCTCTGAGAAACTGCCGTAGTAAAGGGTGTGAGAAAATAGGAGGATCCGTATTATATTGAGCTGAAATGGCTGAAGCATGGATCTTAACGGATGAGAATGAAAGGCCTTGGTGTAGCATCTCAGTTAAGTATTGCAGTATTTGAGGGATGTTAGGTATCCAAGGATTTTGGCCTTTAGCCTGGTTCCATGCACACAATCTTTTCCATTTGCCTGAGTAAGTTTTTCTGGTGCTGGGCCTTCTGGCCTCCAAAATGACATTCTGGACGTCCTTTGAGAGAAGTGTTGATTGATAGTTCAAGGTATTCTCCATGCAGCTAAATTTAAAGTTCTGAGCTGGCTGTAAAGTATCAGAGAGTTTTTCTGAGTCAGCAGTAGTGGGAATTGAGGCAAGATCCATGGAGGGCTGCGAGTCAAGTTCCTCAGTAATGGGTACCAGTCCTGGCGTGGCCAGTCCGGAGCAATGAGGATCATTTGTGGTCTCTCTGATCTGACTTTCAATAATACCTTGGTCAATAGAGGTAGTGGTGGGAAGGCATAGGCTGTCAATGCTGTCCAACTGAATGATAGTGCGTCCACTTTCCAGGCTAGGGAGTGATAAGTCCTTGTGCAAAATTTCTGTAGTTGGCAATTGTTGGGGGAGGCAAATAGATCTATGTCTGGACATCCCCACCTTTGAGTTATCATTGAAAATACTTGTGGGTGTAGTCTCCACTCGTGAGAATCTGCCATATTTCTGCTTAATTGGTCTGCCAATATGTTTTCCTTTCCTGGCAGGAATTGTGCTTGCAGTTGTACTTGGTAAGTCAATGCTGTGCTCCACAAGGTCATTGCCTGTCTGCATAAAAGATAGGAGTGTGTTCCTCCCTGTTTGTTTATGTACCACATCACTGTGGTGTTGTCTCTGTCCTTATTAGTAGTTGTCCTGGATGCAAGAGGTCCTTGAAGGCTGTCAGAACATTTTGCACAGCTAGCATCTCCTTTTGGTTGATGTGAACATGCATTTGTTTTGCAGACCATTTGCCCTGTATGCACTGTCCTGCCATGTGTGCTCCCCAGACGTAGTCTGAAGAATCTGTTATAGTTTGGTTTGCTGGAGGTAAGACTAAAAGAAGACCCTTGTTTATTTGACATGCTTGAACCCACCATAGGAACTCTTGTTGAAGGCATGGAATGAGAGGTATACTTGATTTGAGGCTGTGTCTGTGTGGAGACCATACACTTTTCAGGTACCATTGCAATTTCCTCATATGCAGCTTTGCATATGGGAGTAGTTGAATGCAGGATGCCATGAACCCCAATGCCTGCAGGATTTTCCTTGCAGTGAGCTGGGTAAAAGTTGCCATATTTTTGAAGTATTGTCAATTGTTGTTGTTTGTCTGGCATAAGAAAAGCCATCTGGATCGTTGTATTTATGCTGGCACCCAGGAATATTATTTGTTGCGAGGGTATTAGCTTTGACTTATTTTTGTTTACTGTGTACCCTAGGCAACTGAGCAGCTTTATTACAAATGCCAGATGCTGTAATAGAATGTCCTTGCTGTCCGCTTGGATGAGGCAGTAGTCCAGATATGGGTAAATTTGTATTCCTCGTTGTCTGCAATATGCAATTACTGGTGCCAGGCATTTCGTAAATACTCTGGGCGCAGTAGATAAACCAAAGGGCAATGCAGAGAATTGATAATGCGTTGTACCTGCCAAAAATCTGAGGTATCTTCTGCAAACTTGTCTGATAGGGACATGCAGGTATGCCTCTGAGGTCCAACGTTACCAGCCAAGACTCCTTGCCCAGCATGGGAAGAAGCTGCTGAAGTGTGAGCATTTTGAATTTGGGTACCTCCAGGTATGTGTTTAGAATTGAGAGGTCTAAGATGGGCCTCCAGGCTTTGTCCTTTCTTGGGACTAGAAATAGTCTTGAGTAAAAACCTTGACCTTGCTCTTTTGTAGGTACCTTTTGAATTGCTTTCATATCCATGATAGCCGAAATTTGCGCTTGTGCCTCTGCCCATTGGTTTGGAGGCAGATTTGGCATGCCTCTCATCCGTGGTAAAGTGTGGAAATGAAATCTGTAGCCTCGGGTAATAATATCCAGAACCCATTTGTCCTTTGTTATGATGTGCCAATTTTGTGGAAATAAAGCCAGTTTTCCTCCCAAAGGTGCTGCCAGGGCAATTTTGCTTGGCAGGCGGAGAGGGAAGTCATTGTGTTTGTTTCCTGAAGGGTTGAGATCTTTCGTCTCCCCCTCTTTGAGATGTTGTTTGCCATTGTCTAGGCCTGAAAAAACTTGTGGCTGGCCTCTGCCCCTTGGGCGTCTGTACCTACCTCTTTGGGGTCTGTCTGATGCAGGAAAGGACCAGTTTTTTGATGGCCAGTTTCTGCTGAAACGAGGAGGTTGTACCTGTAAGAAATCTAACTGTTTGCATAGATTTTGCCTTTTCTTCCATTTTCTTTAAAACTTCCTCTGCTTTGACACCAAATAACACATCTTTCTGCAATGGAGCATCCAATAACTTTGCTTTGACATGTTCTGGTAAGGCTTGTTCTTTAAGCCAAGCATGCCTATGTATTACAGACCCTGTGGCAGCTGCTCTACATGAGGCTTCCAATGAATCAAAACCACACTGTAAGGTATGCTTTCCCACCTGTTCTGCTGCATGCAGCAAATCCTGCATCCCTTTGAAATCAGGTTGATCTGCCTGAGGGATCATTTTCTGTTTTAACTGTGTAATCAAGTACTGTTGGTATTTTAGCATGTGGAATTGGCAGTTTAAGGCCCTCATGGCCAAAGTGGCAGACATATACACTTTATTTCCCCATCTTTCTAATGCTCTGGAATCTCTTTCAGAAGGAAGTGGATTCTTAGCAGTAGAGGCCTTAACCCCTTTGGGGCCCTGGGAAATGGTTTCTGGGTCTGCAGTGGGACTATTATATAGAAACTTATGAGTATCAGGAACTCGGTAGTATCTGTCTGGTTTAGCTGGTGCTGGAGGTAAGGAATCTGGGTTTAGACTAGATTCGGAGTAAACATCATCCAAAATGTCTAAAACTGGAGGAATTGCTAGGGGTCTATGCTGTGGAAGAAGAAGAAACTCACGGAGTCTTTTCTTAGAGTCAGAGTAATCTTGGCCTTCCCAGTGGAAGTGTTCCCTCAAGGTGTGTAAAGTTTCCCCAAAAAAGTAGTCTTCGGGGGGGAGACAGAGGGAATGGACTCTTCAGCATCTGAGTCTTCATAAGGAGGGAAGGAGTAATCCTGGTCCTCAGAGTTGCCTGAGGAAATGGATGCCTGGTCAGAGGAAGGATAATCTTCCTCCAGTCTAGGCCTTTTGTCAGGTGGGGGTTGGGATCCCCTGATAAGGGTAATTAAATCCTCAGCCATCTTAAGCATCTGTTTTTTAGGCATAGGGGCCTGTGGGGGGGGGGGGGGGTGGACTTGGCTTCCTAACTTTCAAGGGAGCTTTAGCATAAGACTTAGTAGAGATAGATGTCGGTTTGAAGACACCTTCAGAAACCGAAGGCCTATCCAAAAATTCCGGATCACCGTCAGGGCTGGCGTCCGAGGGGTGAGGTAGAACCGGTTCCGGAGGCCCAGCTGCTTCGGTCTGGGAGGCCGTCAGAATTTCTGAATCAGCGGTAGTCAGGGGCTGCGTACGCGCCTCGCTGAAAACCACTGAACCGGCGTCAGGCCTAGCTGAGGCCTCGGTAACTGGTCTTGGCCTTGGCTGTCTGTCCTTATCCTTGCGTTTTTTAAACATTGCTGATGTCGGTTGCTCCGACGGCATGTTCTAGTTAAATTTTCTGCCAAAATAGTGCTGGGCGAAATCTGCCCGACGCTTAATTGTACGTTTGTTGAACCTAGCACAAAACAGACAACCAGAGACGTCGTGGTCTGGGCCTAGGCAAGGAATACAATAAGAATGAAAATCCTTATGAGGTATTTGCTTCCCACAAGAAATGCAATTATTAACTTTGTCTGACATCGGTCTGAGGCAAGAAAAGTTTCCCCAACGAGGTACTTAGCTTTAGAGAAGACTTTGGGCTGAAATTCGATTCGAAAATCTCAGGAGCTGGCCGACCGGCACTTGCGAACTGCTTCTGCTTTGGGCGCCGCGCGGCAAGAAAGACTGAAGAAAATGGCGTTGGCTGCCTCTTATACCTCTGTCGCACTGACATCAGGGAAGAAGCGACGACAACAGACGCCGGACCAAGGCTTTGGGATTCGGCCGACTGCGGGACCGCCTGACGACAGGATAACCCAAGTGTGATGACTGCAGCAGTATAACACGATTAACATCCATTGCTGAGCACCATTCAGTGAGCACAGAGCCTGAGGTGAGGCTATGACTGAACATGGTACTTAGATGGGGTGCCAGTTCATTCTGTAGTTCATGTAGAACGCAGCCTGGGATGTTGTCAGGTCCCATGGATGCTGTGTTCTTGGCTTTGGAGAGTGTGTTTTTTACCTGTGCAGCCGTGATTACAGGCACTTTGCATTCTTCCGGTATAGAGATGGGCCCTTTAGGGGATGAGAGAGGGGTAAAGATAGAACTGAACCTATCTGCCAAGATGTTGGCAATATCAGTTGGTTCTGTATATTTAGTGCCATTGTGCTGTAACTCAGAGCAGATCCGAGTGTTGCCATTGAGATTCTTGACACAGCTATAGAATGCTTTGTGGTTGTCTTTAGAATCAGTGGCGATTTTGTTTTCGTAACTAGCTTTGGAGGATTTTATGAAGGATCTCAGCTTCTTACTGAGGCTGACCCAGGCTGACCACGGAGTTCCTCCAATCATGGGATTTTACTCATTTTTGCAACAGTTTCTTTCTTCAGTTATAGAGTTTGTTTATAGCAGGGGACCACCAGATTGGCTTCCTTTTTTTTGAAAGATAGCATCTTGGTTCTGTTAGGGATTGCACGATCCATGCACTCATGTAAGTGCTTATAAAGTGCAATTGTATAGGATTCAGCAGTCCTATCTCTACTGTCAGTCAGCATGGGTGTTGTGAAGATTGCCACTTCTGTCTTAAGAAGCATGAAGTTGGCGCTGGAGAAATTTTTACGGTGGTTTCCCTAATGAGGGGTGGGGATGGGATGTGGATGTCTAGGGTGATTTACTTGTGGTCGGAACTGACCAACGAGGAATTGACCTCTAGTGTGGAAAACCGGTTGCCCATGTTGGTAATAACCAGGTCTAGGATATTGTTACCCCTGGTGGGAGTGTGGATAAATTGATCCAAGGCATTGGAATTTATGAATTCCTGAAAACGTTGAGCACAAGAGTTGGTACATGAGTAGTTTTCCCAGTTAATGGTGGGGTAGTTGAAATCGCCCATTATTAGGGAGTTAGGTTATACCCTAATATTTTCCAGTGTATCAAGAAATGAGGAGTGGGAATCCTGGGGAATGGTGGGGGATCTGTAGCAAGCTACAATTTGCACTGCGGTCTTGCCCAAAGTTAGTTGCACTTGGATAATCTCAGATGCATTATGCTGAGCAACTAGCCTGCAGGTGTGGATATCCTTAGTGAATATGGACAAGCTTCCGCCTTCAGTGCTTCGGTCCAAGTTAGGTGGCCGAAAGGTGTGGTATGAATTATAGCCTGGTAATGCAGGGGTGCTCTCTGGAGCCTTGAACCAGGTCTCTGTCACTGCACAGATGTCGATGTTCTCCATTTTAAGGAGTGCCTTGAGTGAGTGCATTTTGAGGTTTAGACTTCTAGCATCGAGTAGCACTACCCTCAGATTTTGCTTCCTTGTACCTGTTATGGTGGTGAATTTGTCATTTGAATTGCGCCTAAAAGAGGTACTATAGGGGTGGCAAGAGCCATAGCCAGTATCCGGAATCCCAAGGCGACCGGTGCAGGCCATCCCTGGCAAAGCATCGTGGTTTGTCGATCATGTCATCCCAGGCAGACAGATACTGGATCCCCTTAGAAAGACATCAGAAGCTTAGCCAATTGTTGAAGTCAATCATTTTGTCCTTGTACTGTGGTATCATTCTGGGTGATGGCAGGATGCTACTCAGGGCTAGGGTCATACCTGCCTGGGCTACAAGATCTGAAAGCTCCTCCATGTCTCTTTTCATGTAGTCCAGGGAAGTACGTCTCAGGTCATTCACATCAACATGGACAATGACAGAGTCATATTTGTACTTGCTGTGGAGTTAACTGAGTGCAAGTGTTATGTGGAGGTTCCTGGCACCTGACAGGCAGCTGACAGTGACTTTCTCCTTGTTTAGCCTGGTGAGTGGAACATCAGTGTGCCTGACTATAGTCACCTATGACTAGAGTTAGGTACGTTGTTATCCATTACGGGCTATGGTTGAGTGGCACACTCTGTTTGTTGGCTGTGTGTCATTTGGGTTGTGTTGCGGATGGAGGTTGCTTGTGTTTCTGCTTTGGAGGTACCTGTTGCTTGGGTAGATTTTTGAGAGCCTCCATGAATGTAGGTGTGTGTTTTGTGTTTCTATGTGTGTGTTTTGGTGGTGTAGGTTTTGAGGGACTATGTGATGAGTGTGGTGTGGTGCAAGTGTTTACCTTCTCCTCTTGACTGTCTAGTCCAGTCTTGGGTGAAGAGAGCTTTGCTTCCAGTTTGACTATACAAGTGCATCTCTCACAGGTTGTAGTGTTGGGTGGTAGGAGGAGAGGGTTGTCTGTGTACATGAGGCAATTGCTGCAATGCCCCAAGATGCCCAGATTCATCAGGTAGACAGGAGAAAACACCGGGAGCTGACCCTTAGACATGACTGGATAGGTGCTTATTTATTAAGTACTAAAAACGGTTTTCCTCTAGACAAGTGAGGAAAGTTGAGTGCTGTAGTAATTTGTAGCTTATTTAGTGCTTACAATGAGTTCTGAACAAGTGCTGAGCTCAAAGAAACAGATTTGAGTGCTGAAACTAGAAAATTGGCTAGTTCTAACATAGTTAAGGGACGACGATAATGTACTAGGCTCACTCCGCCCCCCCAAAGAAATTCCTGAATCAATTACAAACTCAAATGGCACCATTATGCTTACTAATAAAAGTGCCGTTATATTCTTGTCATTTGACAGGGTTAACATCAGACAGGAGAATTTCAGTATTTTAATAACAGGCTCATATCCCTGTTTTTGGAAGTTAGTTGAATGGAAGTATCCTCTTATGACACAATACAAGAAATGGAAGATTCCCTTTCATCATCTTTATCAGATGACCTTTCCCAATTATCCTGTTTCCTATGAGGCTCCCTCAAAAAAGATGAAAACAATTAAAAATACAATTAAAATTATTAAAAAAAAGTCAATTTCCTACCACAATCACACTTGAACAGTTTATTTCCATTTTCTTTGAGGCAAACAATTGTGAACCACTACACCGTGAAATTTTCTACAGTACGAATGCAGGGCCTGGGTGGGGTATTGAAAATACCAAAAACTGAAAAATGCTCCTAGGAATTCTGACCAACCCTGCACACCAGCGGAGTTCCACAGAAAGTACAGTTTTGTACCTACCATAAATGTAGATGTTCGAGGGCTATTACAGCTGCAGTAATTACATATGGGTTTTCAGCCGGCAGGCGGTCCCTCGGTCGGCCGAATTCCAAAGTCTTGGTCCGGCGTCGGTTGTTGTCGCGTACTCTTCTGACGTCAGGAAGGCTAGAGTATAAAAGACACAGCCGACGCCATCTTCTTCAGTCTTT
Source organism: Protopterus annectens (assembly GCF_019279795.1). Lineage (NCBI taxonomy): Eukaryota > Metazoa > Chordata > Ceratodontiformes > Protopteridae > Protopterus > Protopterus annectens. The sequence continues at coordinate 43,725,612 of NC_056735.1, forward strand.
CTTGCCCCAGATGTCAGGTGCCCCCAAAAGGAAGGCAATACATAAAGTAGTGTAATACACAAAAATAAGCAAATAAAACATAGCAGGATAACCCAGTTAGCAGGTATGAATAGTTATTCAAACCCCAAGGTCTTACCAAGTGGGGAAGGAGGGTGGGAAACCTGTACTGCAGCTGTAATAGCCCTTGAACATCTACATTTATGGTAGGTACAAAACTGTACTATGTTCATCGTGCATTACAGCTGCAGTAATTACATATGGGTAGAATCCCAAAGCTATGTATAGGGTGGTAGGTACTATACGGAACTGGGTTGAGCTAGAATGCCCTGCAAAACTGCAGTAGCAAAGCCTGCTCTTGTTCTGGAGTATAAAGGCAGATGGTAGTGCTTTGTGAAGGTATGTACAGAACTCCAAGTGGCTGCCTCCAAGATATCTTTAGTAGGCACTCCTCTGAGGAAGGCTGTAGAGGTGGCTGTGGCCCTAGTGGAGTGTGATCTGATACCAGTAGGTTCGAGCTTTCCATGATAGGAATAACAGAAGCGTATGCAGTGACCAATCCACTTGGAAATGGTCTCTTTAGTGACAGGTTTCCCTTGACCCCCCACAGCATAGGAAACTAGGAGTTGATCTGATTTTCTGAAGGGCTTGGTTCTGTCCAAGTAGTAACGTAGCTGCCTATGGATGTCTAAAGAATGAAGCAGCCTCTCCCCTTTGTTTTGAGGATTAGGGTAGAAGGTAGGAAGGTGTATGGCCTGGTTTAGGGCTACCCTAGATACCACTTTAGGCATAAAGGAAGGGTTAGTACGCAGGGAAACCCTGTCCTGATGGAATATGAGGAATGGCTGCACCGCCATGAGGGCCTGTAACTCAGATACCCTACGAGCTGAAGTGATGGCCAGGAGAAAAGCTGTTTTCCAAGACAAATATTGTAATTCTGCTGAAGCAGCTGGTTCAAAGGGAGGCAATGTCAATTTTTCCAGTACATAGTTAAGGTCCCAAGCTGGCACTGGTTGCTTCCTTGGAGGCCTTATGTTCTTAGCCCCTCTGAGGAACTGTCGCAGGAGTGGGTGTGAGAATAAAGGAGGATCCATATTGAATTCTGCCGAGATTGCTGAGGCATGTATCTTGATTGAGGAAAATGAAAGTCCCTTGCTCAAAAGTTCAGCTAGGTACTGTAGAATCTGAGGCAGGTTTAATTTTCTAGGATCCTGCCCTCGCTCTTCATTCCAACAGCAAAACCGCTTCCATTTTGCGGAGTAGGCTTTTCTTGTAGATGGTCTTCTGGCCTCCAAAATGACATCTTGCACTTCTTTGGAGAGTAGTGTCTGATGTGAAGGTAAGGAATTTTCCATGCAGCTAGGCTGAGAGTTTTCAGCCGACTGTGAAGGGTTTTGAAATTGTTCTGCGTCAGCAGTAGAGGTGTTAGAGGCAGGGGCCACGGAGGAGTGTGTGTTAGGCTCCTCAATAGTGGATACCAATGTTGTCTCGGCCAGTCTGGAGCAATCAGTATCATCCTCGGCTTGTCTGTTCTTACTTTCAAAAGCACCTTGGGCAGCAGAGGTAGTGGTGGGAATGCATAAACTGACCAAGTTGTCCATGTGAATGAAAGGGCGTCCACTTTCCAAGCCTTTGGGTGGAAGGTCCTTGAGCAAAACTTTTTTAATTGATGATTTTTGTGGGAGGCAAAAAGGTCTATGTCTGGCCTTCCCCACGCTTGAACAATCTCCATGAATACGTGTGGATGTAGCTTCCATTCGTGAGGGTCTGTCATATGCCTGCTCAGAGTGTCTGCCAGTGTGTTTTCCATTCCTGGCAGGTACTGAGCCTGAAGTTCCATTTGTCTTTCCAGAGCTAGATTCCAAAGAGTCATGGTTAGTCTGCACAAGGGGTATGAATGAGTTCCTCCTTGTTTGTTTATGTACCACATTACTGTGGTGTTGTCTGTTCTTATGAGCAGTTGTCCTGGATGTAGGAATTCTCTGAACGCTGAAATTGCATTTATTACTGCCAGCATTTCTTTTTGATTGATGTGAAGGTGCTTTTCTGTTTGGGCCCATCTGCCCTGAATGCACCTGTCCTTCATGTGCGCTCCCCAGGCGTAATCTGAGGCGTCTGTGGTTATGACTTGTGTAGCTTGAGGCTTGCAGAATGGAAGGCCTTTGTTTACTTGGCATGCTTGGGCCCACCATATGAATTCCTTTTGCAGACAGGGAATTATTGGAATCTCCACTTCTAAGCTGTGACTGTGTTGAGACCATAGATTTTTTAGGTACCATTGAAGTTTCCTCATGTGCAGCTTTGCACATGGGATTAGAAGAATGCAAGATGCCATGAATCCCAGAGCCTGCAGGATTTTCCTTGCAGTAAGCCTGGTACTTTTTGCAAGTATTTTGAAGTAATGAGATAGTTGCCCTTGTTTTTCTGTTGTAAGGTAAGCCATCTGGGTGTTTGTGTCCAAGTTGGCACCCAGGAAGGTTATTTTCTGAGAGGGTGTTAGCCTTGATTTCTCCTTGTTGATGGTGTATCCCAGAGAAAGCAGTAAGCGTGTCACATATGCCAGATGTTTCAGAAGTACTTGTTTGCTGTCCGCTTGGATCAGGCAGTCGTCCAGATAAGGGTAAACTTGTATCCCTTGTAGTCTGCAGTATGCAATCACTGATGCCAGGCACTTGGTGAATACTCTGGGCGCAGTAGATAAGCCAAAGGGCAATGCAGAGAATTGGTAGTGGTTTGAACCTGCAAGAAATCTGAGGTATCTTCTGCAACTTTGTCTGATTGGGACATGCAGGTATGCCTCCTTGAGGTCCAATGTTACCAGCCAAAACCCCTTGCCCAGCATGGGAAGGAGTTGCTGTAATGTGAGCATCTTGAATTTTGGTACGAGAAGGAATGTGTTGAGAATGGATAAGTCCAGAATGGGTCTCCAGTCGCTTCCTTTTCTTGGCACCAGAAAAAGCCTTGAATAAAAACCTTGTGCTTGTTGGTGCGTAGGTACCTTTTGTATAGCCCTCATGTTTAGGAGCTTTGCGATTTGTAGTTGTGCCTCTACCCTTTGATTTTGTGGTAGGTTTGGCATGCCTCTCATTTTTGGAAGAGTGTGAAAATGAAATTTGTAGCCTCTGTTTATTATGTCCAGAATCCATTTGTCTGTTGTGACAATATGCCAATTGCTTGCAAATAGTGCCAGTTTTCCTCCCAAAGGTGCTGCCAGTTGAATTTTGCTTGGCATGGAAATGAGGGAGTCATTGAGTCTGTTTTCTGTACTGCTGTGCACTGTCGTCACCACCTCTTGGTGTTGGTGATTGCCATTGTCTGCCTCTGTAGGACCCTTGGGGTTGTCCTCTGCCCCTTCCGCGTCTGTATCTGCCTCTTTGGGCCTTGTCAGTGGTTGGAAAGGACCAGTTTTTCGAAGGCCAATTCCTGCTGAACCTTGGTGGCTGAACCTGTAAGAAAGCTTTGACAGTTTGCATAGATTTTGCTTTTCTTCCATTTTACGTAAAATATCCTCAGCATTAGCACCAAAAAGAACATCCTTATGTAACGGTGCATCCAGTATTTTTGCTTTCACCTGGTCTGGAAGATTTTGTTCCCTTAGCCATGCATGCCTGCGAATGACTGCTCCGGTGGCGGCCGATCTGCTGGAGGCCTCTAGGGCATCATAACCACATTGTAAGGTGTGCTTGCCCACTTGTTCAGCACTATGCATCATATCCTGCAACTCTTTTAAATCTGGTTGTTCAGGCTGTGACATTTTGGTTTTTAATTGTGATAACAGAAATTGCTGATATTTAATCATATGAAACTGGCAGTTTAAGGCCCTCATGGCAAGGGTGGCCGAGGTGTAAACCTTCTTACCCCACCTGTCTAGAGATCTAGATTCCCTTTCCGCAGGTAGTGGATTTTTGGCCGTGGAAGCCTTAATTCCTTTAGGGCCTTGAGAAATAATTTCAGGGTCTGCATTATGGCCTTTATAGAGGAACTGATGAGAATTAGGAACTCTGTAATACCTATCCGGCTTAACTGGTGCAGGAGGCAGAGAATCAGGATTAAGACAGGCCTCCGAGTATACATCATCCAAAACCTCCAACACAGGGGGAATAGCCAAAGGTCTATGTTGAGGTAACCAGAGGAATTCCCTAAGCCTTTTCTTGGAGTCTGAAAAGTCTTGTCCTTCCCAATGGAAGTGCTCTCTCAAGGAGTGTAAAGTTTCCCCAAAGGAAAAATCCTCAGGGGGGGATACAGCAGGAATAGACTGCTCTGCATCCGAATCCTCAAAGGGTGAATAAGAGTGTTCTTCAGCATCAGAATGTTCTGATAAAATGGATTCTTGGTCAGAAGGAGGAGAATCCTCCTCTACTCTGGGTCTCTTGTCCGGAGGGGCCTGGGAGCCTCTGATAAGAGTGATCAGGTCTTCAGCCATTTTAAGCATGTGCTTCTTAGGCGTAGGCCCAGGTCTTGGGCCTTGTGAGGCAGGCCTAGAAAGTTGCTTGGCTGATTTGGCTTTAGTAAAGGCCTTGATGGAGAAAGAAGATGAAGGCCTAAATACACCGTGGGTGGATGTAGATCTATCCACATTGGTGGGTTCGACATGAGCAGGGGCTTCGGTTGTAGTTTGGGAAAGGACCGAAGAACCAGCGGTCTCAGGTACAGACGTCCCCGCCGAGGGAGTGTCGTCGGTAGTCAGGGACTGCAAAGGCGTCTCACTGAGAACCGGACCACGTGGAGCTTGTTTCGGCGTGGTGTCGGTGGAGACCGCAGATCTCGACTGACGGTCCTTTTCTTTGCGTTTTCTGGACATAGCGGTAGTCGGAGTATCCAACGACATTTTATAATTAAACGCTTTACCAAAATAGTGCTGGGCGAACTCCGCCCGACGCTTGATAGTGCGTTTATTGAAGGTAGCACAAAAGCGGCAGCCCGAGACGTCGTGGTCTGGGCTCAAACAAGGTATGCAAAGGGAATGGAAATCCTTATGCGGCATTTGCTTCCCACAAGAAATACAATTATTAACTTTTTCTGACATCGGTCTGAGGCAAGAAAAGATTCCCCAACGGGGTACTTAGCTTTAATGAAGACTTCGGTTCTAAATTTTTTGTAATTCAGGAGCTGGCCGACCGGCACTTGCGAACTGCTTCTGCTTCGGGCACCGCACGGCAAAAAAGACTGAAGAAGATGGCGTCGGCTGTGTCTTTTATACTCTAGCCTTCCTGACGTCAGAAGAGTACGCGACAACCGACGCCGGACCAAGACTTTGGAATTCGGCCGACCGAGGGACCGCCTGCCGGCTGAAAACCCATATGTAATTACTGCAGCTGTAATGCACGATGAACATCCTTGAAATGACACTAGTGTTGGCATCATGAGGATGAAGGCAAAGCTGATGAAGAACCTAGGCATAAAAATAAGGGTGGGTGGGCAAACAATACAAAATACTGTTACACTGATCTACTACTCCAAGGAAGATTTTCTTCGATATCCCACTACCATACAACAGTTCCAATAATGGACATAACGCGTACATTAGAAATTAGTAAGATCATGTTTACTCCAATAGGATTAACTGCTAGAGGCAACCAGAGCTTGGCTTTTCTCCACTCACCATACATAACACCCACAAATGCTTACCTGCAGTTTGTGCACGTGTAGAAAACAGTCTGCCCTTCATCAGCTGACCTCATCTGGCGGGTGTGATAAACCATACCCTCATGACCACAACGACTACACTTCCTATCAATCTGAAAATTAATGCACAGTCATCATTTGAGCAGAACTGGCTGAGAGTGTCTCAGATAAATGAAAGACAAGTCTACAACATAAAATAAAATGATACACAACATTTCAACACACACCGCTACAAAAGGAGAAACCCACTTTCCAGTTCTGACAAGTAGAAGGCTGTTACTTAGAAATGACTATCATACAGACATATTTCAAAATGATATGAATATTTTCCCTCCACCCTCTAATACTTTGCTGCAGTATTCCAATAGTTTATCATGTTTGCTAAATATGCACATTACTCCAAACGGCAACAAAAGGACAGAAATAATAAGCTTCACCAATTCTGCAGAACTCTGACACTACACTTGGTACAATAAAAATGATATCCACAAGCAGCTCCGCACCCAATAAAAGGCAATTTCCTACTACATCTAAGGGAGTCAACCCCCCCCCCCAACCTTTTCCTCTGCTTGGGTTAAGGATTCAGATCCCCTTTAAAATATTCTGCTGAATTAATTTTCTAATTAAAAACATACATAAAAGCCTAAGAACTGCAACCATGCTCAAAGGAAATGACTGAAGAATGATAAAGTAATACTTCACAAGCTCCTCAAACACAGTGTGGACTTGTACACGTGGGCCAACCAATGGTAGCAGGAGAATTGAAAAAAGGAAACCTGCGTCAGTCAAATCATTCCACCAACACTAGAAAAAATTTATGGAGGAAGACAGCCCACCCACAAAACAGCCTTTAATAATTTTTCAGTGTACAAGTACATACTTGCTAATTTTGCCCTAAACAAACTGCATCACTTTGTAACAAAGATCACAGATTTCCAAGCAGTTTACCGGTAAGCTTTTTAGTAATTTTTATATATATATATATATATATATATATATATATATATATATATATATATATATATATATATATATATATATATATATTTATACGTATATATACACACATATATATATATATACACATATATATATATATATATATATATATATATATACACACACACACACACACACACACACACACACACACACACACACACACACACACACACACACACACACACACACACAGAGATAGCACTAACTTTATCCTCTCACTTTACTGGTTTATGTACTTTTACATTCTTACTATTGCACTCTTTGTATTTTGTCCACTGGCACTTCATATTCTGTTGCGTTACTTATTCTGTACAAATAGTTATATTACTGACCCCAGGCTGAGAATGAAACTGGTCAGAGTTGATCAGTGCTCTACCCCAGTTAATGTCAATAAATCAAGCCTGCAAAGAAGCAGATAACAAGGAAATCATACCAACTGTGAGGCTGCCATATGTTGGGGGGGGGGGGGGGGGCATTCATACAGCACTGAAACAGCCTTTATTTTTTTAAATAGTACACAAAGTACATAATTACATCTACCCTCACCAAACTGTACCACTTTTCAACAAAACAGCACAAATTTCCAAGCAGCTGACTAATAAAGCCTGAAAAGAAGCAAATAACTAAAGAGATGCTTGACTCAACATGCACTGAAAGGATGTCCTACTTCCATAATGCCAAGCCAGATTCTAACGCTCTATGAAGATATGCACGGAATACCAAATGATTATGTCAAAATCACCTCCTATGGACACGTTCCAAAAATAGACAGAAGTCATGAGTATTGCTACTTAAACGTTCCTTCAATGCATTAGAAAGAGGTAGGTCAGGACTTGTGGTTAATTACAAGACTAAGCACGCTAATTTTGTTAAGTCAGTTTGTTCTACTTCTGAAAGGGAAGCCAAAAGTCAAACAAGGTGAAAAAAACACCTGTTCTGTGACAGTCTTTGAATCTCAAAGTAAAACCAAAGCCATCTGTTTATATCAAGAGTACAGACTAGTTGCTTCCTTATATTCTGAACTTCCAGAAACAGAACCAGTTAACAGAAATCTGGAAAAACCCTTCCTTCACAACTACTACATGGAGCACTTACTATGACCCTGTGAAAATGACTTCAAGACAGTTGTTGCTTACTATAATCTGGCTAAGGAGACTGCCTTCTGGCAACTGAAGCAGAGGGCTAAAGCTGTGAGATGTAGTTTCTTTGGTACAAGATTTGATTCCCTCAGCCCTCATCTGCCTACTGTATGGTTAAGTCACTTAATGAGACAGTGCCCTGGGGTTTACTGGGAATATGGTCCAGGTACCTCAATGGTCCCCCTGGACTGCAACCTAGTGACTACCTATGAACATACGAGATGTCCTTAGCCATAGCCATCAACCAAGATCATGCATGGGAAGCAGAGGCTAGGTAATGTTAACCCAAATGGTGCAGTAAATGCAGAGTGCTGTACTTTTTTCTCTTTACCTTGTTATATGTTTGGGAATACTGTAGTTACTAGCAAATATCTGTGACGTTAGTTTAGGAAATGTGCTTGCTACTGTCTAAATCCCCTATGCCAAGGTGCAGGTGGTGGTGATGGTGGCACAAACATGAAAGCTATCATGCCAGTTTCTGCAGGGACCAATTCTGGGGGTAGGGTTCCACGGCATCATCCCATGTTACATGCACACTACTTGGTTTGTCTCTCCACGGATAGCTGTAGAACTGTGCAATTCTCTGTTTACAAATGATGATCTGCAGGGGACACACACTTCCATGCTGCCTGACAAGCAGATAAGGGGAAATATGTATGGGACTGTGACTTGTGTCTCTTGTTCTAACATTTTTCTTTATAGCTTTCACAGTTCTTTGATGCGAACTTTCACTTTCAGAATAAGCAAAACATGATAAATCAGGGCCAACTACCACAAGAGGCAGGAGAGGCTTGCAGCCAGCCACAGGCAGTACCACTCACAAATGCTAAGAAGTTATGTACTCACCATAACTTTCCATGTGAGTTGTTCAACCTCGCCTTCATTCTTCACTGATGGGTTCGGAGCCAATCCCTCGGCTCCGACACGGCCGTTAGCAAGCTCAAGGTTTTACATTTGCTCGAGACCCAGCCCCTTTTCCCATAATGCACTGCTGGAATTACCTCAGATCTTGTTTGCTGCATGTACCATATCCTTGTACAAGGACTACTCTCCTAAGAGGGGAAAAAGGAAGGAACTGAATTACCAGGATGAGATCAACGTCTAGGTCAACTGTCAGCCAGGTGGGGGATGGAGGGAGGAACGTGAGAATGAAGGTGAGATGGAACTCACTTGGAACATTATGGTGAGTACATAACTTCTTAATGTGAAGTTGTTCAATCTCGCCGTTCATTCTTCACTGATGGGTAGCGTCCCTAGCACCCTCAATCTTCGGTGGCTCATGGGAGTATATTCTTCAGAACTGTAGAAGCAAAGGAAGCCCTGTCCCTGAAGGCCTTATCCACCTTGTAATAAGTGATAAAGGTATGAGGCTTAGACCAAGTGGCTGCAGCACAATTGTCAATGGGCAATTTGGCTTGAAATGCAGAGGATGTAGAAACTGCTCTGGTTGAATGAGCTTTAATTCTGTATAGTAAGGGCATATTAGCTGCTGAATAAACACAGGTGATACAATCAGACAGCCACTTATAAAGGGTTGTTTTAGCCACTGGTCTACCTTTCCTGGCTTCATAAAAGGAAACAAATAGTTGGTCTGATTTTCTAAAATCTTTTGCCTTATCCAAATAATATCCGAGCTGTCTATGAACGTCTAGTTTGTGCAGCATATACTCTAGTTTGTTGGAGTGGTTGGGGAAGAAGACTGGCAATTCAATGACTTGATTGATATTAGACTCAGAACAAACTTTAGGTAAAAAGGAAGGATTTGTCCTGAGAAATACTCTATCAGCATGAAAAATCATATAAGGAGGTGTGATAGACAAGGCTTGCAGCTCTGACACTCTGCGGGCGGAAGTAATGACCACTAGAAAAATGGTTTTCCACGACAAATATCTGAGATCACAAGATGATGCAGGTTCAAACGGGGGAAGAATTATGCGAGATAGCATGAAATTCAGATTCCAGGGGAATAGAGGAGTTTTTACTGGAGGCCTCATGTGAAAGGTGCCTTTAAGAAAAGCCTTGGACAACTTGTGGGCCATAACATTTAGTCCGTCTACTCCAAGATGGAAATTAGATATGGCAGCTAACTGGACTTGAATTGTAGCCGCTGCTGCTCCTTCGTTAAAGATAACAGCTAAGAATTCCAATACAGATGTCAAGGGAGCGTGAAAAGGATCAATGTTCTGTTTGGAAGCCCAAATGGAAAATCTCTTCCACTTACTACGATATAATCTTCTGGTGGAAGGTTTTTGAGAAGAAAAAAGGATTTGCCTCATTTCATAAGAAAGGTTGTGAAGCCTGGCTATGTGGGGAACTGGAGCAGCCAAGCTGTCAGCTTCAGGGACTGCAATGAAGGGTGGAGATCCCCTGACGGATGTGTCAGAAGGTCCGGAACTGGGTCCAAGATCCATGGATCCTCAAAAAAGATGATAAAGAAATGGGAACCAAATCTGCCGAGGCCAATGGAGGGCTATAAGAATGATGGTCCTTCCCAGCGAATTTGCTTTCTTAAAAATCTTGGTATTAGCAGGATTGGAGAAAATGCATATAGGAGACCCGGGGGCCAATCATGTACGAGTGCGTCCCTCGGGGATTGTCCCGGATGGGGAATCAGAGAGTTAAGTAGCTTCTGCATTTGGTGTTGATGTGACTGGCAAAAAGGTCGCAGCAAGGCTGGCCCCATTTGCGGAAAATCCTGTCCGCAATGTCCTGACTGAGGGACCACTCATGTGGCAACAAAATTGCCCTGCTCAGTTTGTCTGCTATCAAGTTGGATATCCCCGGAATGTGTGTTGCCAACAGAAAGTGCTGGGAAGACACAGCCCAATGCCAAACTCTGAGGGCTTCTCGGCAAAGAGGGTAAAGACTTGGTCCTGCCCTGTTTGTTCAAATACCAGACTACCGACATGCTGTCTAAATTGCAATTGACCCTAGAGGAAGAGAGCCCTGAAAGTACTGCAACACCAGAAGTACTGCTCTCATCTCTAGAACATTGATATGCAGGTGTGATTCCTGATCTGTCCATGTGCCTTGGGCAGTCTTTCCCTAAAAATGCCCCCCCACCCTATCAGAGAAGCATCCATGGTCACAGTGGCTATCGGCAGGGGGTAGTACAAATGGATGTCCTATTGTGACATGAATCTACGTCAACCACCACTGAAGGTCTCTCTTGCAAGCATTTGTTATCATGATCATATGCTTCATTAGAAGTTCCTGATAAGACCATTGAGTGAACAGTAGCCACTGAAGAATCCACATATGCATCTTTGCTGATGGTATGGCTAATATTGCTGCTGCCATCAGCCCCAGTACTTTTAAGACCTCTGCTGCTGGAGCACTGTCTTGACACCAGTGAGCTGACATGTTGTCGAAGTGAGACCCTCTCGAAAGGTAGACGCAGAGTGGTGGTTGAAGTGTCTAACTCTGCCCCGATAAAGACAACATGCTGCGATGGCGACAAGGCAGACTTTTCTACGCTGACAGTAATGCCTAAGTGGATGCAGAGTGTCAGAGTGGATTCTCCTGCCTGAATCAGTTGATGCCTGGTGATGGAGGTAAGCAGCCAATTGTCTAGGTATGGAAACACCTGGAATCCTAGATGCCTCAAGTGAGCCGTGACCACTGCCAAACATTTGGTGAACACTCTGGGGGCTGTAGTGAGACAGTACAGTTTTGTACCTACCATAAATGTAGATGTTCGAGGGCTATTACAGCTGCAGTAGTTACATATGGGTTTTCAGCCGGCAGGCGGTCCCTCGGTCGGCCGAATTCCAAAGTCTTGGTCCGGCGTCGGTTGTTGTCGCGTACTCTTCTGACGTCAGGGAGGCTAGAGTATAAAAGACACAGCCGACGCCATCTTCTTCAGTCTTTCTTGCCCCAGATGTCAGGTGCCCCCAAAAGGAAGGCAATACATAAATTAGTGTAATACACAAATGTAAGCAAATAAAACATAGTAGGATAACCCAGTCAGCAGGTATGAAAAGGTATTCAAAACCCCAAGGTCTTACCAAGAGGGGAAGGAGGGTGGGAAACCTGTACTGCAGCTGTAATAGCCCTCGAACATCTACATTTATGGTAGGTACAAAACTGTACTATGTTCATCGTGCATTACAGCTGCAGTAGTTACATATGGGTAGAATCCCAAAGCTATGTATAGGTGGTAGGTACTATAATGAACTGGGTTGAGCTAGAATGCCCAAAAGCATAACCCATATAGGTC